>NW_011888858.1:2334847-2349295 GCF_000151845.1 Pteropus vampyrus
GATTTATATGAAGCAAATAAAGATGAATATTATTCCAATATTATAGAAATATCAGCTATTAGTATCTTGTGGGTTTTATAATTAATAAAACAAATGTTTTTTAAATCATTTTCTATTTTATGGGTAAACTACTCTAAAGAAAAGTGTAATTTGCAGTTTTAGATTCAGTTTGTGACAAAATTGGTAGCATAGTGATGGTCTCCTTTACTATAAAGGAAACAATTTAAAAATTTATTTTATTAAAAATACTTATTTTGTGTGTCTTATGCCCATACCATTAATGTAGGTACTATCATCTCTCTAAATATTACCTGTAAGTGTTGAATTATTTTGATTTTAGGCCTTTATTTCACCATATTTCTCCCTTCTCTCATCTGTAGTCTATTCTGAATCTCTCAGAAGATTCTTCAAAGATTCCCGATGAGTCACTCTTCTTAAATAGTGGTGGAGATTCCTTAAAGTCCGTACGGCTCCTCAGTGAGATTGAAAAGCTTGTTGGCACATCAGTACCTGGGCTTCTGGAAAATATTCTTAGCAGTTCCATTTTAGAGATTTATAATCACATCCTTCAGACAGTGTTTCCAGATGAAGATCTGATAACATTTAGCAAGAATTATGTCACGAAAAGGAAATTCAATGATGTTAGTCAAGAGGAAACCAGTGGAAAATCTTTACATCAGAAATCTGTCATGCCTTCAAATTTAGACACCGAGATAAATGCTTTTATTGCACTGAGCAGAGGGAGTCAGATTTTGGCTCTGAATACTACTGTGTTTTTAACTAGGTTTGGACATTTCTCTTCAGCCTGTTCTTCTGATTTAATTTCACAGACTAATATTCAAAATGTGAAAAGCTTAAATCCTTCAGCTCTTATTGGGAAGTCAAAAGATTTGACCTGTGTTGCAAAAGTTTATGAAGATGGAACACCTGTGATAGGGGCTGAGAAAATGGAGTTACATGTGAGGTGGAGGTCAGACACAGGCAAATGTGTAGATGCTTCGCCTCTGGTTGTAATACCAGCTATTGATAAGTCATCTGCAACTGTGTACATTGGCTCCCATTCTCATAAAATGATGGCACTTGACCTTTACTCTGGGAAGGTGAACTGGGAACAGATTTTGGGAGATCGAATTGAATCCTCAGCATGTGTATCTAAGTGTGGAAACTTTATTGTAGTGGGTAAGTTTTTGAATTAGAAGTTTATAGAGTTAAATTTAATTACTATATGATAATATACCATATGGTAATGGTAGTAGGACTAAGTTAAATTAAAAAAAAAACTATATATGGTGGCAGATTTGGTCGCAGTCAAAGAATAGTTAACCATCTGCTAATTGTCACAGTGTGGGCCTTAGGTCAGAGTTCTTGGGTCTGAACCTACCTCTAAAGCTGTTATCAGCTCTCTAACCTATGACACATTGCTCAACCTCTTAGAATTTCAGTTTTCTCATGAGTATATGGGCATAATAAATAAAACATGCTGCTGCATCTCAAATTATCCCCAAACTAATCATTTAGAGTAACAAACTTTTATTATCTCACAGTTTCCATGGGTCAAGAATTTAGGAGCAACTTAACTGGAAATTTTGGTTCAGTGTTTCTCATATGGCCGCAGCCATCTGAAGGCTTGACTTGGGCTGAAAAATCTGCTTCCAAAATGGCTACTCACATTGCTGCTAGCAGGAGGCTTCCATTCTTTGCTGGTTCTTGGCAGGAAGCTCAATTTCTTGCCACATGGGCCTTTCCATAGGCTGCTTGAATGCCCTCACAACATGGTAGCTAACTTTCTTCAGAGTGGATGATCAGAGAGAGTGAAAAAGAGAGTGAGAAAAAGAGAGAGAGGAAGAGAGGAGGAGGGGAGAGAAGAAGGGAGGAGAGAGGGAGAATTGGAGAAGGGATTCAGTACTTTTTTGACTTAGTCTCCAAAGTTGCATACCATAATTTTTACTTTTGTTCATTAGAAGCACGTTAAGTCTGGCCTATACTCAGGGCATGGAGAGGGAGAACTAGGCTCTTGAAAGGAAGAGTATCAAATAATTTGAAGACGTATTTGAAAACCACCACAATCATAATGGAGCTTTTGAAATGATTTAATGAAAGATACAACATAAATCTTTTAGTATATTGCTAGGCACAGACAAGTGCTCTTTAAGTGTTAGCTACTACCTGCTACTCAGTTTCATTAAATTATAGGTGACTTCTACTTTACTAGGAATGTGGGGGTCCAACTGTAATGCCTCCCTTTTTTACTCCCCCAACTACATTAGGTTTTACTATATATGGTCATAGAATCTGTTCATCGAAGCTTTTCTGACAGCGCTTAGGAATATATCTCCCTACTAATGCTGTCCTAGCTGGGATCTACTTGAATCTCTGTTTGATCCTTCTCTTTTGAACACCTACATTTTGCAAATTATACTACAGGAAACTTTCAGTTATATACCTCATCCACGCAAGTCGGCTCATGGAGATTACTGTTTGCATCCCAAGTGTCTAGACTCAAAGCTTGTGGCACATAGCGGTCACTTAGTACTTAAAACATTTTTTAAATTAAGATATAATTTATATGCAGTAAAACTTACCCTTTTAATATGTAGTTCTGAGTTTTGACAAATGCATACCTTCATGTAACCACTACCACAATCAAGAATGCATTACTTCAAAAAATATTCCATGTTATTTTGTAGTACTTGTTCCTCCCACCTCTAACCTCCAGGCAACCACCGGTTTATTTTTTTGTCCTTCTAGTTTTACTTTTCCCAGAAAGTCATATAAATGACATCATACAGTATGTAGCCTTTGAATCTCGCTTCTCTTACTGAGCAGAATGTGTTTGAGACTCAGCTATATTTTTGTTGCTGAGTATTATACTGTGTGGATGTACCACAGTCTGTTTATCCATTCACATTTGGGTTCTTTCCAGTTTTGGTAATTATGAATAATTGCAATAAGCATTTGTCAATGGGATTTTGTGTGAATAACAAGTTTTTATTTCACTTGGGTCAGTACCTAGAAGGGGGAGGTTGTATGGTAAGTGTAGGTTTAATTTATAAGAAATAGCTAAAGTATTATCCAAAGTAATTGAATTACTTTGCATTCCTACTATTAGTGTATGAGAGGTCCAGTTGCTCCACATCCTTGTCAGCACTTGGTATTGTCAGTTCAAAAAAAATTTTTTTTAAATAATAAATAATAGCCATCCTGACAGGTATGAAGTGATATTTCATTGTGGTTTTATTTGCATTTCTTTGATGACTAATGATATGGAACACCTTTTCATGTACCCGTTGGCCATTTGTATGTCTTCTTTTGAGAAAGCTATTTAGATACTTTGCCCATTTTTCATTTGGGTTATTTTTGTTCATGTATTGTTTTCCTGATTTCATTGAATTATCTGTGTTTTTTGTAGCTCTCTGAGCTTTTCTTTTAAAAATCGCTTTGGATTCTTTGTCAGAGATCTTGTAGATTTCCATTTCTCTTGTGTCAGTCACTGTAAATTTATCATGTTCTTTTGGTGGTGTCATCTTCCCCTGATTTTTCATGTTCTTTGTATCTTACATTGGTGTCCTCACATTTAAAGAAGTAGCAACCACTTTCATACTTTGTGGAGTGACTTCTGTAGGGAAAGATCTTCACTTGTAAGTGGGTGTGAGGGACCAGGCTCCTGGGCTGTACTGTTGTGTCTAGTGTGATGCTGGGTCCAGGATCATGTGGGGATGCCACTTCCGGGCACCAGCTCCAAGGCTGTACGGGGGCACCAGATACAAGGTGTGCATGTGCAGTGATGCCAGTGCTGGAGGAGCGTATGTTGGCACTGGTTACAGAGGGACACAGTGGCGTGGGCTCTGGGAGTCTCCAGCAGCTGTGGTCTACACCAGTGAAAAATTTCTTTTATTTTACCTATTTAGATAGTTATAGAGTGGTATTTTATTGTGGTTTTAATTTGCATTTCTCTAGTGATTAATAATGGTGTCTCTTTATGAGCTTATTTGCCATCTATATCTTTTATGAAGTGTCCGTTCAGATTTTTTACCCATATTTAAGTGGGTTTTGAGAATTCTTTATGTATTTTGGATAAATGTTTATCAGATGTCCTGTATGTTTTCTCCCAGTCTAGTTTGTTTTTTCATTCTCTTAACATAGTGTTTTTTGAAGAGAAATTCTTAACTTTAATAAGGTCCAGTTTATCATTTTTTTTCTTTTATGGATCTTCCTTCTGATGTTATATCTAAGAAATCTTTGCCCAACCCAAGGTCACAAGATTTTCTTCTGGAATTGAACTAAACTGAAAAGAATTTTTTATTACCCTGTGAGTCCTGGGGTTACTCCACCATGTAGGACATGTCTCTTCACCATCCCTAAGGAGACCACTGGTGACCTTCGCTCTACAGATTTTGAGCACCCCTACTTCCACCTGGGTTATTCTGGCCACATCAAGTCAGGGCCTCTTGCCCTATCTTCTCATCCATATCAACAGTTTGCGAAGAGCAGTCTGTTACTAAGAACACAGGCTCTGGAGTTTGACCTCTTTTGTTCAAACCCTGGATCTGCCACTTACTAGCTGAGAAGTTCTGGCCTACTAACTTAAACTCTCTGTGGTTCAATTTTGTCATCTACAAAATGTGGGTATAATAGCACTCACTTCACTGTGAAGATTATGTGAGTTAATAGGTGTAAAATTCTTAGAATAGCATCCTTCACAAGGTAAAAAAGCTAAATAAACATTGGCTGTTGCTAATATTAGAATATCATGAACATCTTCTTTGCACTGTGCATTTACCACATTATATTATCTAATTGTCACAATGACCCTGGATGTAGATGTATCCACATTCAGCAGAAAAGGAATCTGAGGCTCAGCGACACTGAGTAATTTGCCTGAGGATGGCCACGATGAGATTTGAACCCAGATCTGTCAAAGCCTCTCTTCATTGCAGCATGATTCACTGTTTCCTTGATAGTGAAGCCCTTTACAGTACTTTTAAAAAACAAGGTACCTACTAAGTGGTTATTTTACACAAGTGATTACTATTCAGTTTCTGCTTTACATTGCTGAAATTTAAATCTGAGCTGAACATGGAGCCCAAGTACAAAGAGCACCAAATATAAATTGTCATGATATAGGCTAAAGAATTGTCCAGTGACATCTAAATCTCATCTTTTAATTTGTTTCCCAACAGGCTGTTATAACGGGTTAATTTATGTTCTGAAAAGTCATAATGGAGAAAAATACTGGATGTTTACTACTGAGAATGCTGTCAAAAGCTCAGCAGCCGTGGATCCAACCACAGGACTCCTTTACATTGGATCTCATGACCAGCATGCATATGCTTTGGATATTTATGTAAGAATTTAGTAGAAGAGCCTGAAACTGTCAGGTGCCCTTGACCAGAGGAGCACATGTTAATGATTTTCCAAGTTTAGCATTGTGATCTGAGAAAATAAGGAACTAATTAACATAAGGAACTTAGAATTACCATCTTGACAATAAAAAAAAAGTCACAAAGGAAAATATCAATAAGACCTGATTACGTAAAATAAAAAGTGGAATTACAAAAATAAAAAATAAATTGGAGGAAAATTTGAAACAAATGCGACAAAATTAAAACTCATAAGTATAAATGAAAATAGCAACCACAAGTTAATAAAAATATAAAGATCCAGGTAGAAAAATAAACAAGGGATGTAAATGCTTAAGACCTCAAAGAAGAAGTGGCTAGTAAATGCATTTAAATGTTTCATACTTTTTAGTCCTCTTTCTGCCATCTTTCCATGCCGCCATAATAGTGCGCATGAACATCCTGGCTGATGCACTCAAGAGCATTAACAATGTTGAAAAGAGAGGCAAATGCCAGATTCTTATTAGGCCATGCTCCAAAGTCATCTTCCGGTTTCTGTAATGATGAAGCATGGTTACATTGGCAAATTTGAAATCATTGATGATCACAGAGCTGGGAAAATTGTTGTGAACCTCACAGGCAGGTTAAACAAGTGTGGAGTGATCAGCTCCAGATTCGATGTGCAACTCAAAGATCTAGGAATATGGCAGAACAACCTGCTCCCATCTTGTAAGTTTGATTTCATTGTACTGACAACTTCAGCAGGCATCATGGACCATGAAGAAACAAGACGAAAGCACACAGGAGGGAAAATTCTTTTTCTAAGGATGTAATACATATGTTCAAATAAAATGCCTCAATGGAAAAAATAAAAATAAATGTTTCATACTTATAATAATCAGGAATGAAAATTAAAAACTTCAAGAGGAAAAAATGATATCAGATTAGAATGAGAACACTAAATGCTGCGGAGAGTTTTGGGAGGTTGTAACTAATAAAGCCTCTGAGGAAAAGTTCGGCCATTGGTAACAATTTCAGATCCTTCGATTCAGTAAAATTCTTCTAGGATTCTATCCTGACAAAAAAATCAGAAACATGGACAAATATATGGACCAAGATGTCTATTTTCTAAGTTGTTTAACTTAGTAATATTTAAAGAGATTTAGCAAATAAACGAGCTAAATTTGATACCAAGTATATATTCAGAATGATCTCAACTATATTAAACTGTGTGTGTGTGTACCAAGGAAAAATGCTAAAATGTTAACAGTCGTTTTCTCTGGGTGGTGGCCTGTCTTCTTTATACTAACTTGATTCTGCACAGTGAACATGTATTTTTATAGTATTACTTGTATATTCAAAATGAGAACTTACTAAATAGACATAACATACGAGGGATAGATTATGTGAATTTGTTAACCACCAACAGAAACCAATTAATTTGCTTTCTTATTTTCAGAAAAAGAAGTGTGTTTGGAAGTTAAAATGTGGAGGAACTATCTTTTCTTCACCTTGTTTGAGCTTGATTCCACATCACTTGTATTTTGCTACACTGGGAGGACTTTTACTGGCTGTACATCCAGTAGGCATAAAATAATGTTTATTGATTTTATTACCTATTGTTCTTATTTTATTTTTGCTTTGAATCCTGAAAAATTGAAGTAGTTTCAGTTAGATATAGTCCTGATATCACTGAGCAAGAACTCATTAAAAATGATTGACGTAAAGTCTAGAAAGATGAGAAAAATCAACTAAGTTCTGTGCACATCTTTTATTATTTTTTTTTAAATTGACAGAATTTTCTCAGTCACATTATAAGTTAAAATGGTTAGAAATTAAAAATTAAGGATAGATCTTAATGTGTGTTATTTCTTTCTTGGTTTTGTTGCAGCTAAGATTTGTTTTAATCTTAGCTTGCATAAATAGCACTGATTAATTTTATAGCTGTGTATATGTGTACTAGCTTCATTTATAATGTCAGCATGTCATTATAGCATTTTCTGATGTTGATAGCTTTTCCTCCAGGACATTTATGAGTTTGTTTTTTAATAAAGGATAATTGATTAGAATGATTGAAATGCTATTGATTGCCTTTTGCCCATGACAGGCCACTGGGAGTAGAGTTTGGAAACATTCCTGTGGGAAACCACTCTTCTCCTCTCCACGGTGTTGCCTACAGTTCGTTTGTATTGGCTGTGTAGATGGGAATTTACTTTGCTTCACTCACTTTGGAGAACAGGTAAAAATTTTTAGTTCTGTTTTATATATCTTTCTCAAAGGCACAGTAGTTGGTGACAAATGAAGTAAAATTTTAAACATTATTATTCAACTCGTTTTGAAAACTAGTTCTGTTTTAATTGTGAAGCCATGGGTTTCTTAATTTGTAAATGATGCTGTAGTAGATTTAAATGATTCTATCCAAACACTTATATTTTTGTCATTTCCCGTTCCCCAATTAAAAAAAAATTTACCAGTCTTACAGACATGCTACCCTGAACAAGCCCGATCCCGTCTGATTTCGGAAGCTTAGCAGGGTCGGGCCTGGTTAGTACTTGGATGGAAGACCACCTAGGAAGACCAGGTGCTGTAGGCGTAAAAATTAAAAAATAAGGGATTGTAAGCTGACAAAGACTTTGCTATCTGAGGTCAACCAAGGGTTGCCTCGCCTAAAAAAAAATTTACCAGTTTTTAGCCAATTTTATTGTAACTTCTACTGAGCTTATGAAAATTTAAAGGAGCCCCGCTTTTCCTATGAAAACAAAAGTCTGTTGTGTAACCCAATTCCATTGTACGGAGGTCCTACCTTCACCTTCATGACTGGCAGGGTAGGCTCCTTCTGGATTACAGTAGATCTTTTGTTGGGAGCAGAATCTCTACTTCTTTAAGTACCCACAGTTGATTGTCATATATGGCACAACTCCTGTATCAGTGTTGATTTGGGAGAATTCTTTGTGGACTTGAGAGTGTACTAGCTCCAACCTAATTAAGCCCGTTGATGGCTAGGGTTGATTCTTTATGCTCTTTAGTCTACGTTCACCCCTCATTGCCTAGCAGTTTCTTTTGCTTTGTGTGACAGGTACTTTTTGACAGAATCTTTTATTTTATTCACTTAATATTTTTATTTACAAAGCAGTTTGAATATATTCTCACCTTTAGATTCCTAAGAAGTGAGAAGAGGCTAAATGCTATTACTCCTATTCGTTTGGATGAATCATAGAAAGATTAAAATGGCTTTGTCCAAGTCAGGGACAGAATTGAGATTATAAGTCATATTTCATGAATATGCCCACTCTTTATTTTGTTTGTTTTTATAATGCTGTTACTCTGCATTCATAAATACTACCTTAGACTCGTGCCTTTTCTTCCATGTGTCTTTTCCTCAAAATATTGGCCAACAGGTTTGTCTCTAGTCGTAGCTTTGAAATCAGCAGATAGTATATATCCATAGGGAAGATGCACATCTCATAGCTTTTTGTTTAAAGCTTTAATTTAAATTATTACACATAAACTCTTCCTTTCAGCCTACTTCCTTCTCCCTACATTAAGAAATTGTAGTTTCTAATAAACAGTTCTTAAGATACATTGAAAATGCAATGCAGTTTTGTTTTTGAACTCAGTCTCTGAACATACTAGTAATAACTCGAAAATGGGGTTAAATCAGTTTTACTTCATAATATTATGCATAGCAATGACTGATATAATAAGAACATTTGGTATAATTTGTGCTAGATTTTACTTCTGGGACAGAGGTCTAATATGAGGGTGCTACTTTTCAGAAAAAGCCAATTTTTTCTGTAGGTAGTTACCATTCAATAGCCTACATCACTTGAATTTTAATTAAGAATTTCATAAAGCTTTAATATACAGAATGGTTGAAATGAGATGAATGAATTATTTTTGCCTTTATCACCCTTCAGGTTTGGCAATTCTCTACCAATGAACCAATCTTTTCATCCCCATGTACCTCCACATCAGAGCAAGAAATATTTTTTGGTTCCCATGATTGCTTTATCTACTGTTGTAGTATGAAAGGTCATCTCCAATGGAAATTTAAAACTACCTCAAGGGTATATTCAACACCGTTTGCTTTCCATAACCATAATCGTAGCAATGAAATGTTACTGGCAGCAGCATCTACTGATGGGAAACTGTGGATCCTGGAATCTAAGAGTGGACAATTGCAAACTGTGTATGAACTTCCCGGAGAAGTTTTCTCTTCTCCCGTGGTCTGGGAATCAATGCTTATTATTGGATGTAGAAATAATTATGTTTATTGTCTGGATCTATTGGGTGGCAATAAAAAGTAATCAAGTACAGTCTTTATTGGAATACATCTGAGATGTTTGAAAATATTTTACCATTATAGAGCATGTGAATAGTCTTATTTTATAATAAAGATTATATATTTTGCTTTAAGGAACTTGTCTATTACACTTTATTGGAGAACATCTACATTTTTCTTCCTGTAGGAGCAACAAATACTTTTAAAAGGAATTATAGAATAAAAACAACATATATAGTAGCACTTTCTTTTAATTAGGCTACAGATATTTTACTTTTTCTTTTTCTTTTCTTTTCTTTTTTTTTTTTTTAAATAAAAGACCTCTGAATAAAAAAAGACCAGAATATACTTGGTGGACTTGGTGGGTTAAAAACAGTTTATGATGTAATATACCATTCACTCATATATACTGAGATTCATAACAAAAGGTTTTTAAAGGTAGGATCTATTTATCAAATTAGGTTCCTTATTTAGTATTTCTATTTTAAATTTGGGGTAACATTGGTTAATAACTATGTAAATTTCAGGTGTATAACTTTATAATTCGACATCTGTATACTCTATTGTATGCTTACCAACTGAAGTCACTGCATATTTGACTCATATATCTGACCTACTTTACCGTATATTTGACCCACATTACCCTCTTTATCCTCCCTCCACCCTCCTTCCCCTCTGGTAACCACCATTTTGTTGTCTATATCTATGAGTTTGTTTGTTTCGTTGTTGCTTTTTGTTTTATATCCCCCATAAGTGAAATAATAAGGTTCTTATCCTTTTCCATCCAACTTATTTCACTTAGCATTATACTCTCAAGATCCATCCAGTGTTTCAAATGGCAATATTTCATCTTTTTATGGCTGAATAGTATTCCATTGTTTATATGTACCACATCTTCTTTAGCCAATCATCAGTCAAAAGACACAGGTTGTTTCCATGTCTTGGCTATTGTGAATAATACTACAATGAGCACAGGGATACAAAAATCTTTACAAATAAATTTTAAACTTTTCAGGTGGATACCCAGAAGAAGGATTGCTGGGTCATATGGTAATTCTATTCTCGATTCTTTGAGGAACCACCATACTATTTTTCACAGTGGCTGTACCAATTTACATTCCCATCAGCAGTGTGTGCCAGGATTCCCTTTTCTCCACACCTCTCCAACACTTATTTCTTGTCTTATTGATAATAGCCATTCTAACAGGTAGGAGGTAGTATCTCATTGTGGTGTTGATTTATTATATTCCTCTTATAGCTAGTAAGGTTGAGCATCTTTTCATATATCTGTTGGTTATCTGTATGTCTTCCTTGGAAAAGTGTCTTCAGTTCTTCTGCCACTTTTTAATTGAATTGTGTTTTTATTGTTGAGTTGTATGAGTTTTTCATATGTTTTGGATATTAGTCCCTTATTGGAGGTATCATTTGAAAATATCTTCTCCCATTTGGTGTTTACCTTTTGTTGATGGTTTCTTTTGCTGTGCAGAAGCTTTTTAGTTTAATGTAGTTTCATTTATTTTTGTTTTTTATTTCCCTTGCCTTTGGGGTTAAGTTCATAAAAACCCCTCTGAGACCAAGGTCCATATGTTTAGTACCTGTTTTCTTCTATGTATTTTGTTTTTTAGGTCTTTCATCTATTTGAGATTTTGTGTATGGTGTCAGCATACTGGTTTCATTCTTTTGCATGTGCCTTTCCAGTTTTCCCAACACCATTCATTGAAGAAACTTTCCTTTCTCCATTGTATGTTTTTGATTCCTTTGTTGAAAATTAGTTGCCTATGTATGTGTGGGTTTATTTCTGGGCTCTCAATTCTATTCCATTAGTTTGTGTATCTATTTTTCTGACAATATCATACTGTTTTGATTACTGTAACTTTATAGCATAGTTCAAAGTCAGGGAGTGTGATACCTCTGGCGGTTTTTTTTTTTTTTTTCTTCCCTCAGGATTGCTTTGGCTGTTCAGGGTCTTTTGTGGTTCCATACAAATTTAAGGATTGTTTTGTTCTATTTCTGTGAAAAATGACACTGAGATTTTAATTGGGATTGCTTTAGGTACTATGGCCATTCAAACAACGTTAATTCTTCTAATCTACGAACAAGGAAAATTTTTCCATTTCTTTGTGTCTTCTTATTCTTTTTTTTTTTAACTTTTTTTCCCAGCTTTATATAATTGGCATATAACATTGTGTTAAATATACAACATGATGATTTGTTATACATATATACTGCAAAATAACTACCTTAATAAAGTTAGTTAACACATTCATCACCTCACATGATTACCTTTTTGGGGGTATGTGTGCAATTGAAAATATTTAGTATCTACTTGCTTAGCAACTTTCAAGAATACAATAGAGTATTGTTAAATATAGTCACCATGCTTGTATGTTAAAAGGTCCCCAGAATTATTCATCTTATAACTGGAAGTTTGTACAGTTTGATCACTATTATCCATTTCCCCCACCCACCCCCCTCCCCTGGCAACCACTAATCTATTATGTTTCTATGGGTTTGACTTTAAAATTTTTTCAGATTTATATGTTAGATCATACAGTATTTGTCTTTCTCTGACTTATTTCACTATATGAGTTTGTTTGTTGCTTTTGTTTTATAACATTATTAACATAATGACCTCAGTGTTCATCTATGTTGTTGCAAATGTCAAGATATACTTTCATGTGACATTTTCTTTATCCATTCATCTGTCAACAGAGTCTTATGTTGTTTCCATGTTTGTGAATAATGTTCCAATAAACTTGGGGGTGTAGCTATCTCTTTGAGAATGTGATTTAATTTTATTTGTGTGTATATATATATATATATATATATATATATATATATATATATATATATATATATACAGAAGTGGGATTGCTGAATCATATGGTAGTTTTATTTTTAATTTTATGAGCAACCTCCATACTGTTTTATAGTGGCTGCACCAGTTTACATTCCCACTAGCAGTGCTGAAAGGGTTCTCCTTTCTCCACATCCTCGTAAACAATTACTATTTCTTGTCTTTTTGATAATACTCATTCTTACAGGAGTTAGGTGGTATCCCATTGTGGTTTTAATTTTGCCTTCTCCTAATGATTAGTGATGTTAAACACATTTTCATGTACCTCTTAGCCATTTGCATAACTTTTTTCTTAATTTTTTCTTATGGTGACATTGGCTAACAAAATCCAATAAGTTTCAGCTATACATTTTAACAGTGAGGCATATATATATTTACACTGTGGTATAACTATGTGGAGGTCAACACACTTCCCGCAGTTAGATTTCTTTCTGTCACCATGTATTTGACCCCTTTTACCCTATCTACCTACCCCTTCCCTACCCTCTGGTAACCACAAGTCTATTGTCCATGTCCATTAGTCTCTGTTTGTCCTGTTCATTTGTTGCTTTTAGGTTTATATCCCACATATAAGGGATAGCATGTGATTTTCAACTTTTTCTGTCTGACTTATTTCGCTTAGCATAATTATCTCAAGGTCCATCCATGTTGTCGCAAATGGCAGTATTTCATCTCTTCTTATGGCTGAATAATATTCCACTGTATATATGTACCACAGCTTCTTTAGCCAATCATCTATCGTAGGACACTTCGATTGCTTCCATGTACTGGACATCTTTTCGGATGTGGGTTTTCAAGTCTTTGGGGCAAATACCCAGTTAGAGGGATTGCTGGATCATATGGTAGATCAATTCTTAGTTTTTTGAAGAACCTCCATACTGTTTTCCACTGTGGCTGTACCAATTTGCAGTCCCACCAGCAGTGTATGAGGGTTTCTTTTTCTCTGCATCCTCTCCAACACTTGTTATTACTTGTCCTGTTGATAACAGCTATTCTAACAGGTGTGAGATGGTATCTCGTTGTAGTTTTGATTTGCATTTCCCTAATAGCTAGCGATATTGACCATCATTTCGTATGTTTGTTGGCAATTTGTATATCTTCTTGGGAGAAGTGTATGTTGAGGTCCTCTGCCCATTTTTTAATTGGATCATTTTTTGTGGTTGTTTTTTTGTTTTTTTATTGTTATTGCGTTATATGAGTTCTTTGTATATTTTGGATATTAGGCCCTTATCAGAGTTGTTGTTTGCAAATATATTCTCCTGTTCGGATGGTTGTCTCTTTACCTTGTTGACAGTTTCTTTTGCTGTGCAGAAGCTTTTTAGTTCAATGTAGTCCCATTCATTTATTTTTGCTTTTACTTCACTTGCCTTCGAGGTCTAATTTATAAAATCCTCTTTAAGTCCAAGATCCTTGAGTTTAATTCTTATGTTTTCTTCTATGCATTTTATTGTTTCAGGTCTTATATTCAGGTCTTTAATTCATTTTGAGTTAATTTTGTTGTGTGGTGATAGACAACAGTCTAGTTTCATTCTTTTGCAAGTAGCTTTCCAGTTTTCCCAGCACCATTTATTGAAGAGGGTTTCCTTTCTCCACTGTATCCTTTTGGCTTTTTCGTCAAAAATTATTTGCCCATATAAATATGGGTTTACTTCTGGACTCTTGATTCTGTTCCACTGGTCCATGTGTCCGTTTTTCTGCCAATACCATGCCATTTTGATAATTGTGTCTTTTTATAGTATAATTTGAAGTCGGGCAGAGTGATGCCTCCAGCCTCATTCTTTTTTCTCAGGATGGCTTTGGCAATTCAGGGCCTTTCGTGCTTCCATACAAATCTGATGATTTTTTTGTTGTATTTCTTTAAAAAATGGGAATTGCATTAAATCTGTATAATGCTTTAGGTAATGTGGTCATTTTAACTATACTGATTCTTCCAATCCAAGAACACGGAATATCTTTCCATTTCTTTGTAT
>NW_011888858.1:2349345-2363384 GCF_000151845.1 Pteropus vampyrus
TCCACTGTATCCTTTTGGCTTTTTCGTCAAAAATTATTTGCCCATATAAATATGGGTTTACTTCTGGACTCTTGATTCTGTTCCACTGGTCCATGTGTCCGTTTTTCTGCCAATACCATGCCATTTTGATAATTGTGTCTTTTTATAGTATAATTTGAAGTCGGGCAGAGTGATGCCTCCAGCCTCATTCTTTTTTCTCAGGATGGCTTTGGCAATTCAGGGCCTTTCGTGCTTCCATACAAATCTGATGATTTTTTTGTTGTATTTCTTTAAAAAATGGGAATTGCATTAAATCTGTATAATGCTTTAGGTAATGTGGTCATTTTAACTATACTGATTCTTCCAATCCAAGAACACGGAATATCTTTCCATTTCTTTGTATATTCTTTGATTTCTTTTACTAAGGTCTTATAGTTTTTATGATATAGGTCCTTCACTTGTTTCATTAGATTTATTCCTAGGTATTTTATTCTTTTTGTTACAATTGCGAAAGGAATTATTTTTTCAACTTCTTTTTCTGATGCTTCATTATTAGAGTATGGGAACGCTATGGACTTTTGAACATTGATTTTGTATCCAGAGACTGCATTTACTTATTGTATCTAGTAGTGTTCTTGTGTAGTCTTTAGGGTTTTCTATATAGAGAATCATGACATCCGCAAATAGTGACAGTTTGACTTCTTTGTTTTCTTTTGGGATTTCTTTTATATCTTTCTCTTGCCTGATTGCACTCGGTAGGACTTCCAATGTTATATTAAATAACAGTGGAGATAATGGACACCCTTGCCTTGTTTCTGATCTTAAAGGGAAGGTTTTTAGTTTTTCATCATTAAGTATAATGTTGGCTGAGGGTTTGTCATATACGGCCTTTATTATGTTAAGGAATTTTCCTTCTATACCGATTTTGTTAAGTGTTTTGATCATAAATGGATGCTGTATCTTGTCAAAGGCTTTTTCTGCATCTATTGATATGATCATATGATTCTTATTTTTAAATTTGTTTATGTGGTGTATCACATTAATCGATTTGCATATGTTGAACTATCCCTGTGCCCAATGTTCAAAAGCCCACTCGATCGTGGTGTGTAATCTTTTTAATACGTTGCTGTATTCGGTTCGCTAGTATCTTATTTAGGATTTTTGCATCTGTGTTCATGAGTGATAGTGGTCTGTAGTTTTCATTTTTTGTGTGTTATCTTTACCAGGTTTTGGTATCAAGGTAATATTGGCCTCATAAAATGTATTGGGAAGTTTTGCCTCCTCTTTGATCTTTTGGAAGAGTTTGAGGAAAATAGGTTTTAAATCTTCTTCGAATGTTTGGTAGAATTCACTGGTGAAACCATCTGGTCCTGGACTTTTACTTTTTGGTAGATTTTTGATGATTGTTTCAATTTCTATACTGCTGATTAGTCTATTTAGATTTTCCAGTTCTTCTTGATTCAGTCTAGGAAGGTTGTAGTTTTCTAAGTACTGGTCCATTTCTTCTAGGTTATTTAATTTTATATTATGTACTTTTTCATAGTATTCTTGTATGATCCCTTGTATTTCTGCGATGTCAGTCATAATTTTTCCTCTTTCATCCCTGATTTTGTTCATTTGTGTCCTTTCTTTTTTTCTTTAGTGAGTCTAGCCAGGGGTTTGTCAATTTTATTAACCTCGAAGAACCAGCTCTTGTTGCATTTATTTTTCTATCGTTTTTTTGTTTTGTTTTGTTTCCAATTTCATTTATTTCTGCTCTAATTTTGATTATTTCTTTTCTTCTGCTGACTGTAGGCTTCATTTGTTCTTCCTTTTCTAGTTTTTTAAGATGAAGCATTAGGCTTTTTATTTGGGCTCATTCTTGTTTTTGGAAGTAGGCCTATAATGATATGAACTTTCCTGTTATGACCACTTTTGCCATGTCTCAAAAGTTTTGATATGTTGTACTATCATCATTCATTTCTATGTATCTCTTGATCTCTCCTTTTATTTCTTCTCTGACCCAGTTTTTCTTCAGTAGCATGTTGTTTAATTTTCATGTATTTTCGGTTCTTCTTGATTTCTTTCTGAAGTTGATCTCTAGTTTCAGAGCATTATGATCAGAGAAAATGGTTGGTATGATTTCAACCCTGTTATATTTATTGAGGCTATTTCTGTGTCCCAGTATGTGGTCAATTCTTGAGAATGTTCCATGTGCACCAGAGAAGAATGTATAAGCAGCTGTTTTGGGATGGAAGGCTCTGTAAATGTCAATTATATATAGTTGGTCTAATGTGTCATTTAAAGATGTTATCTTCTTACTGATTTTCTATTTGGATGATCTGTCCATATCTGACAGTGGGTCATTTAGGTCCCTACTACGATAGTGTTTTGGTCTATTTCTCCCTTTAGTTCTGTTAGTAATTGCTTTACATATTTCGAGGCTCCCCGATCGGGAGCATAGATATTAATAAGTCTTCTTGGTGCATAATTCCCTTTATCATTATGAAGCGTCCCTCAGTATCTTTCTTTACATTTTTTATTTTGAAGTCTATTTCATCCGATATTAGTACCACTACTCTCACTTTTCTCTGAATGCCATTTGCTTGAAATATCATTTTCCACCCTTTCACTTTGAGTCTATATTTGTCTTTGGAACTGAAATGTGTCTCTTGGAGGCAGCCTATGGTTGGGTTTTGTTTTTTGTTCCAATCTGCAACTCTGTGCCTTTTTATTGGTGAGTTCAGTTCATTTACATTTAGGGTGATTATTGAAATATGAGGTCTTCTTATAGCCATTTTATCTTTTGTTCTCTGGTAGCTTGGTGTTTCCATTGCTTCCTTGTCCTTGTGTTTCTGTTTTCTTTATTTTGGTTGGCTTTTGTGAGTTTTCCCTCTGGTTCTTCTTGTTTTATGTTATATACTTTAGTTCTGAATCTTTGGTGTGTGGTTATCATTGCGAATATGTAAAGGATAGTGTGTGTGTGTGTGTGTGTGTGTGTGTACAGTCATCCTTTTCTTCTGCACATGCCTAATCTCCATTCCCCTTTGTGAATTTAGATCTTTGAATCCTCCCCTTTTCGGTCATTGTTGTCTCTGTTTGTTCCTATGTATGCTGAATGTTCATTACTCTCTTGCTATAGCAAATCTCTTATTGTTTAAGTTTATAATGCCCCGTTCTTAGTAAAGGTTGCATTCCTCTGCTTCTACCTGCTTGCTAGTCATCTTACTCCTAATTATGTGTTTGTTTGTTTGTTTTTTTATCATTTTGTTTTAAGTGAGCTGACCCCTTTCAGTATTTCCTGTAATGCAGGCCTCATAGTGGAGAATTTCCTCAATTTTTGTATGTCTGGAAAGGTCTTAATTTCTCCTTCATATCTAAAGGAGAGCTTAGCTGGATACATCATTCTTGCCTTGTAGTTCCTTTGATTTGATAGTTTGAATATTTGATTCCATTCTTTTCTGGTTTGTAAGGTTTGTGCTGATAAGTCCAACAATCTGATGGGTTTTCTTTTATAAGTTACCATCTTCTTTTCCTTGGCTGCCCTGAGAATTCTGTCTTTGTTGTTGATTTTTTGATAATTTTAATACAACATGTCTTGGTGAAGGCCTTTTGGGGTTGAAATAATTAGGTGTTCTGTTGACTTCTTGAATTCCAAGCTCCAGCTCATTCCTTAGATTTGGGAAATTCTCATCAACTATTTGTCTGAAAATGCTTTCTAATTCCTGCTCCTTTTTCTCCCCTTCAAGAATGCCCATTATTCTTGTTTCTTCTCCTGATGGTATCAGCTAGTTCTTGTATTTCCCTTTCATTATTTTTCATTCTTCAGTTTCTCTCTTCTTCCTTCTGATTTATTTCTCGATTTCTGTCTTTGATATCATTGATCCTTTCCTCCATTTGTTTGACTCTATTTCCCAAGCTTGCTATTTCATTTTTCAACTCTTGCAATGTGTTCTTTATCTCCAGAAGTTCTATTAGGTTCTTTTTTGAGGGGTTCAATCTTCTTGCTAAAGAACTCATTCTGCTCATCTAGTTGTTTTTTTTCAGTTCCTGAAATTGTTAATATGATTTGTTTCAGAACTCATTGAGTTTTTTCAGACGTCCCATCCTGAATTCTCTGTCATTTAAGTCGCATTTCTATGTCTGTAAGCTTATTTTCTGGAGATTGTTCTCTTTCTTTCTGAGATGCCTTGTCACCTTGGTTGTTCGTGGTGTTTAATGGACTATTTCTCCACCTGGGCATTAATGGAAGTATATTCTGCTTTTTTTCCAGAAAAAAAGATTTATTATATAAATCAAAAGGCATCTCTTGAGCCTATTGCAAAAAAGGTGTTTTTCTTTTGGTTTCCAGTAGGTGGCATCTAAGCCTCTTGGATCCCTGCTTTATAGAAAGCCTTAATAATGCCGTTTTTTTTCTTACAGATGTTTAATCACGCTCGCTACCCTCAGTCTCAGTCAGTCCCTGTCAGTATTAGTGACAGCTTTGATGGCATTTGCTCTGATTCCCCTGGGGCTCCATAGTGTTTGGTCTTGGAAGATATGGAGGGAGGGGTCCTCTGTGTTGGGGAATAGGGGCTGTGGCTCAGCCTCGGTTTTGCAACCGCAGCTGTTAAAAATCAACTGTTTCTCTGCCATCCCCATTTCTCTGCCATATCCACTTCTCTGCTCTGTCTCCTGATGCCTAGACACTGCCGCTGGCCGCGTAGAGCTCACGGCTCTCTTAGGCAGGACCATTCAGGGAACCCACTGAACCTTCTCCCCTCCCCCTCCTCTTACAGGGAGCTGTGGCAGCTGCGAGAGGAAGCTTCATTTTTTCTCCCAGTCCACCACCTGACACCGGGGGTTTTGGCCTGTGGTAGCTCTTATGCGCAGATCCTATACTCAAATGTGCTGGTGTGCAGTTTGGGTGATTTTTTTTGTTGTTGAATTTTAGATGTTCAGCTTATTGTTTCAAGAGAAGAGATCTGGGGACGTCTCTCACTCTGCCATTTTTCCGACCTCTTGTGTCTTCTTGAATTCTTTCAATAATGTCTTGTCCTTTTCAGTGTACAGGTCTTTTGTGTCCTTTGCTAAGTTTATTCCTAGATATTTTATTTTATTATATATACACCCATGGGTGTGTATATATATATATATATATATATATATATATATATATATACACATATATACATATATATATATATATAGCATTGTGTGTTCACCGCCCATAGTTAGATTTCTTTCTGTCATCTCTTGAATTCTCTGTTATTTAATTTTTAGTATATAGAAATGCAACAGATTTTTGGATATTGATTTTGTAACCTGCAACTTTACAGTGTTTGTCTTTTGTGTCTAATAGTCTTTTGGTGGAGTCTTTAGGGTTTTTTATAGAGAGAATCATGTCATCTACAAATAGTGACAGTTTTACTTCTTCATTCCCAGTTTAGGTGCCTTTAATTTCTTTACTTGCCTCATTGCTCTGGCTGGGACTTCCAGTACTAGGTTGAATAACGGTAGCGAGAGTGGGCATCCTTGTTTTGCTCCTGATCTTGGAAAGCTTCCAGTTTTTCACCATTGAGTATGATATTAGCTGAAGGTTTGTCATATACGGCTTTTATGTGTTGAGATACTTTCCTGCTATACCCATTTTATTGAGTGTTTTAATCATAAATGCATGTTATATCTTGTCAAATGCTTTTTCTGCCTCTTTTGATATGATCATATGATTTTTTTATCTTTTACTTTTTTCATGTGGTGTATTACATTGATTGATTTCTGGATGTTAACTATCCTTGAGGCCCTGGAATGAACCCCACTTGATTGTGATGTATTATCTTTTCAATATATTGTTGTATTCTATTTCCTAGTATTTTGTTTAGGATTTTTGCATCTATATTCATCAGCAATATTTTTCTATTTTTAAAAATTCTCTATTTTACTTCTGCCAAGTTTTTTATTATTTCCTTCTTTCTGCTTACTTCAAGTTTTGTTTATTCTTTTTCTAGTTTCTTTGATGTAAAGTTAGATTATTTGGGATTTTTCGTGTTTCTTGAGGTAGGCCTGTGTACCTATGAACTTCTCAGAATTGCTTTTGCTGCATTCCATAAATCTTGGAAAGTTACGTTTTCATTTTCATTTGTCTCAAGGAAGTTTTTGACTTTCTGTCTGATTTCCTTTGATCTATTGGTTGTTTAGTAGCAAGTTATTTAATGTTTCTGTTATTTCCAGTTTTATTCCTGTAGTTAATTTCTAGTTCTATGCCATTTTGGTCAGAAAATATGATTGATATAATTTCAATATTCTTGAATTTTTGTGGCCCAATATGGTCTGTCCTGGAAAATGTTTCAGGTGCACTTGAGAAAAATGTGTAATCTCCAGAAATATATAAATGTCTATTTAGTTGATCTGGTCTTATGTAGCATATAGGCTATTATTTCTTTATTAATTTTCTGTCTGGATCGTCTATCCATTGAGGCAAGTGGGGTATTAAAGTCCAACTATTATTGTATTACTGTTAATTTCTCCCTTTATGTCTGTTAATATTTGTTTCATATAGTTGGGTGCTCCCAACTACATTGTTACAACCTCTTCCTGAGTTACATCCTCTTCTTGGATTGTGCTTCTTTGCCTCTTTCTACATTCTTTGTTTTAAAATCTATTTTGTCTGGTATGAGTATTGCTACACCAGCTTTCTTTCCATTTCTATTTACATGGAAATCTTTTTTTTTTTTTTTATCAACCCTTCACTTTCAGTCTGTTTCTTTCAATTTAAAGTGAGTCTCTCATAGGCAGCATATAAATGGGTCTTGTTTTTTTCCCCCATTTTGCTACCCTGTGTCCTTTGATTGAAGCACTTAATCCATTTACATTTAAAGTAATTATTGATAGGTATTTGCTTATTGCCATTTTGTTAATTTTTTGTTTGATTTTGTCGTTCTCTGTTCATTTCTTCTCTTGATCTCTTTCCTCTTAACTTGCTGGTTTTCTTTAATGTTTGGTTTGGGTTCCTTTCTGTTTATTTATTGGTAGGTTTTTGTTTTGTGGTTACCATGAGGTTTATGTATATCATCTATATCTATGGCAGTCTATTTTAAGCTGATAGGCATGTAAGTTTGAACACATTCTAAAAGCACTACATTTTCACCGCCCCCCTCTTCGTTTTTCACATCATATTGTCTACTTTATTTGTTTTGTGTATTCCCTATTTAGTTATAGCTAATTTTGCTACTTTTGTCTTTTAACCTTCATATTAACTTTTTAGTGGTTGATTCGCCGTGTTATATATTTGCCTTTAACAGTGAAATTTTTTTCTTTACTGTATTTTCTTATTTCTGGTTATGACCTTTTCTGCATAAAGAAGACCTTTTAACATTTCTATTAAAACTGGTTTAGTGGTGGTGAACTCCTTAAGTTTTTTCTTGTCTATGAAACTCTATTTTTCCTTCAATTCTGAATGATAACCTTGGTGGGTACAGTATTATAGGTTGTAGGTTTCTTTCAATACTTTAAATATTTCTTGCCACTCCCTTCTAGCCTGTAAAGTTGATGCTACAAAATCATCTGATAGTCTTATAGGGTTTCCCTTGTATGACATGTTTTTTCCTTCTTACTACCTTCAAGATTGTTTCTTTATCCTCAACGTTTACCATTTTAATTACAATATGGCTGGTTGTGGGCCTTTTTTGATTAATTTTGTTTGAAATGCCCTGTGTTTCCTGGACCTGGATGTTTGTTTCCTTCCCTAAATTAGGAAAGCCTTCAGACATTATTTCTTCAAATATACTTTCTGCCCCTTTTTCTCTTGTCTCCTGGAATCCCTATAGAGCAAAGATTAGAGCACTTGACGTTGTCTGAGAAGTAGCTTATACTTTCCTCATTTTTAAGAATTCTTTTTTCATTTTGCTGTTGTGATTGGGTGATTTTCACTATTCTGTCTTCCAGGTTGCTAATCTGTTCTTCTGCATTAACTAATCTGCTGTCTATTCCTTCAAATGTATTTTTCACTTCAGTTAATGTATTCTTCATCTCTGATGGTTTTTTATTATATTTTCTAGCTCTTTGTTGAAGTTCTCTCTGAGTTCCTCTATTTTCTCAAGTTTGTTGAGCATCTTTATGACCATTTCTTTGAATTCTTTATCAAGAATTTTATTGGAGTGTTTCTCTACAATTTTTTTTTTATTCCTTCATTTGGGGCATATATTCTTCTGTCGCTCCATTCTGTTTTTATTTTCTGTATTTGTTCCTGTGAGTTAGATGAAATAGCTCTCTCTCCTAGTCTTGAAAAATTAGCCTCTGTGTAGACTTTGTGCTGAATAGTTTCAGCAGGCTGGTTGTAGGGTAGGCACATGTGGTGTCTGATGTGTCACCTGGCCAGAAGGAATTAATTCTAGGTGGGCAGCTTGGTGGGTGTGCGCTTCCTTGCCCTTCTGATCCAGGTGGGGCTGTCCAGTGTGCCTGCAGCACTCACCGTTGCTTTGTCTGTTGCCCAAGCCTGGTCTGGATGGGGCCACTCTGAGTTTAAGCATTGCAGCACCCTACTAGTTCTATACTTACTCCTGACAGGGCAGCCCTGTGTGCACACACCACAGTGCTTTGCTAGTTTTACAGTTTCTCCAGACAGGGAAGCCCTATATGCCTGCACAGCATTGCCACACCAGTTCCTCACCTTCTCCATGCAGGGTAACCTCGCGTGTGGGTACCACAGTGTTTTGCTAG
This sequence comes from Pteropus vampyrus, assembly GCF_000151845.1. Taxonomy (NCBI): domain Eukaryota; kingdom Metazoa; phylum Chordata; class Mammalia; order Chiroptera; family Pteropodidae; genus Pteropus; species Pteropus vampyrus. The sequence continues at coordinate 2,358,001 of NW_011888858.1, forward strand.
CTCTGTACTCTCTCTGGGCAGGGTAGCTTGCGTGTGCACACAATAAGTGCATGCATTAGTGCCCTGCCATATCCGCTAGATCAATCCCTGAGTGTAGGGCCCCATGTGGGTGGGCTATGGCATCCTCCTGATCCCGCTGGATCTAGCTCTGGGTTAGGGGTGGGGGTGGTGGCTGGGGATGCGCTACAGTGGCCCTGCAGGCCAGCCAGAGAAGCTGGATAGAGATCCCGCCCGCTCTTCAAGTGTGGGGGAATGTAAACAGTAGTGCTCACTAGATCCTCTGGTCCTGGATGGTTCCCTCAGCTCCTGGAGAGCTCTCATGATTTTCCAACCTTCTCCAGGTGGTCTCTTTTGTTCATAATGCAAAAGCTGTTCAATTGGCCCTCAGTTGTATCTCAGAAGAAATTGCTTTAAATATAGGTATATATGTGATGTACTCTTGGGAGGGAGCAAGCTCAGTATCCTCCTATACCTCCATCTTAGACCCACATCCAAAATAGTATTTATCTTGATTACTGTGTTTTTGCACCCAAGGCAAGTACCTCACTCACATCACTCATTTCGTCCTAGTCCAATCGTGTGGGTCAGAAGGTCTGGCCTAGAGCCCTAAGCTGTGTTTCTCATGTGGTCTCAGCTCACGCCCGTGCTGCTGTACCATGGCCCACACTTTGATTAAGGAGGTTATAGGATCATACTGTCTGACATAGACCATTAGATTCCAACTTAGGATTGAGAGAAATATTTTATTTGCCCCTATTCATTATTTTTCTCCAAAAATACCTAGTGAAAAATATAATAAGGCACCATATAAAATGCCTTGAAATTTTTCTTAACAAAATCTATGTAAATACGAGATTGCTTGAAATTAGTAAAAACGTCAACTTGAAAAGGAAATTCCATCTGTGCTGAAGGTCTTGTGGGTATTTTTTATTGAAAGATCTTTTTCCTTCAGTAATGGACATATACATTTAAACTTTATACAACCAAAATCTCAAAATAATATTAAAATCACACTATGGTATTTTCATGGTTAAGTCTCACTTAATTTTATTGTTGGTAAAAATATTGCAAGACACTTGTAACTCTAATGTTTCTGCTTTAAAATAAGCAATTAAACTAAACATCACAAGAAGAGACCATAAATACATACTACAATTTGCTGGTAACTTGCTAAAATGATAATTTAATAGTAATTAATATATAAGAAACAATTGCACTTGAAAAATTTAAAAAGTAAACAAAAAACTCTAGTTTTATATATATATATATATGTCTATGAACAGAGTTTAATCATCTATAACCTTGCCAGAAGTATGTTTGTTTTTTAAAAAAAAAAAGCTATGTATTTAACATAGCAATCATTCATTTAAAAAAAAAAAGTCTTGAATTTTTTAATGTTTTTATAGAATTTCCCCCATAGTTTGTTGATCAGAAAAGACTGCAACATAACTTAAGCAAAATAACACTTCATTGGTATTTAGTGCAAATTTGGAGTAATTTTACATGAAATATTAAACACATAGCCTTTAGAAATTGTTGGAAATAAGTGCTGCGACTATGCTTTCCTCAGTATAATCTCCTTTTAAAGATTTTGATGGAGACTTTTTAACTGAGGTATTTCTACTACTTTGTATGGGCTTGGTGGTAGATGAATCAGTAGAGAGTGGATTCATCTACCATTCTTTGTTAATGATCTGATTTCTTTGCTTGTTTTTTTGCCATTACTGGGATACAACTCAGTAATGATTACATCTCCAAAGCTGAGATGAAAGAAAAAGTCAATTTAGAAGAATTATTATAGCACTATAATTCCAGGGCTGTAGGTAGAAAAATTCCTATTAAAAAGTAGTATATTAGTGAAGAAATCATTGAAATTAACAAATGCCTAGATATCTGATTTAGAAATGAACATCAGTGTGGAAAACATGCAGTGGAATATTAACTGCTTCCCATAGCAATAAAAAAAAAAAATAAAGTTACACTGATTCTTAATGGTCGGAAAGTCCAGTATATATAATGAGTCTAACTTGTAAGAGTGCAACTACCCACTTGATCACACGCGCCAGCTGCTACCATGAGGCTGAGCCACCATTTCCAGAAAAAAAATGCCTTCTACATGGTAAATAACTTCACTGTCATCCTTTAAGGTAAACGATAGAATAACAACGCATTGCCTATTGAATGAGCATAAAGGAAAATAATGATGCATACTAATACAATGTGTTTTTATAGGAAAGGGGAAAAGGAAGTAATTCTCTCTGCACTGGGCAAAGGATTTGTACTTATATTTTGGAGTCAGAAGCTAAGAAAATGGGAATATGCCAACACCGTGGAATTTAAAGTTAGTACCAGCAATGTGCAGGTTTGCTGTATGTCTGTTTCATGTAAAGAGAATTTAGGGAAATTAGTGAATATATGTGGCTTTTAAATTGCCAAGTCCCTTCTTTGTATCACATGTGTATAATAACAAGGCCACTTAAAACTGAGATGTTTTTCAAAGGTAGCAAGGTGAATGCTCTAAATTATAAGTGCTACTGAACATTGGACTCTAAATATGAATTGCTCGATTACGATAAAGAAGCAAACTTCCAGTAGGAAGTCCTTAGTACAAAGCCTCCAAATCTAATCTTCCTGTTAACTTTCCCTAAAGACAAGAGAATTTTCAGAGACATATAAAGTCAATAGCCTCTTAAGTCTTGTACTAAATGGCTGGTTTGGGAGGTTGTTTTATTATTTTTCCCGTCTCACTTTTGCTTCTTTGGATGAAATGTCTCCCCTTCAGAGTTTTAAAAACTAGATTACAGTAGAAGCAGTGTATCCCAATGTTCTCAGCCTTTGGGATATATCAGAATTCATCTGAAGAATTTTTGCCAGAATATATATTCATAGCCCTGTCCTCACAGGAGGCCTGGGATGGAACCTGGACATCGTGAGAACCACTGAACTAGATGGGGATATTTAGAGACAGATGGAAAATTTGTGGCTTCCTTTCCTTACTATATTAAATAAAAATGTCCCCTGGGAGCCAACTCGGCCAAACGTTTAACATGGCCTTAAGGAGAGTACTACTATGGCGAGGCCTGTAGATCAACAGTGCAGTAGAAATGTGAATGGATTCGCTTTCTGAGTCACAGTTTCAGGTTGAGGAAAACTGATGAAAACCAGACATGAGCACAAGTTGGGAGCTAGACTGTTCCTCGCAGTTCCCAATTACTCACTGGATTCAGGAGAATGGGCATTCTTGTTTCTATCTATATATGATCCTTTTACCATTAGTGTAGAAAAAAGTAGAACTCTACAAACATGGCAGGATAAATATTTTAGAAAAAAGAAACTGGGAGTACAGATTCAAAAATACCATTACAGGATTGGCAAACGTACATGTTCCGAATGGTGCGCGGGTGTATATGCGTGGAAGGGCTGTGGAATGAGTGTGGCAGGCTCTCCCGGGGAGTTCTTAGCCTGGAGGTTTTGCTTCGTGTGGTCCTTCGGACAGAATTTTCTCTTTAGAACTGCGAGGAACTCAAGGCACCGGGACCTAGGGTTGTGCAAATACATTCTTTACAAGGAACATCACCAGTTTGGTTTCTAAACATTATTTTAGAGCCCAGAAAGCATGCTTCTTTTCCCTAACTTGGTTTCTTTACCTCATATAAAAAAAAATAATAATAAATAAATAAAAAGGGCAAGAGAGGAGCCAATAACTGGCAACAATAGGAATGGACAAGAGTCACTCTTTACTTAATAATCTGTGGACAGTCGCTCCAGGCCTTGGCTTTCCTTTTGGCCAAAGCTAGCCAGGCTGGTTCTGTTGACACGGGGGCAACGTCTGGGGTAGAAAACCTCTTGGTGACTTCTTTCACCAGTGGCGCCGGGGGAGCTGAATCAGAGATCTCCACTGGATTGCATTTTGAAGGAAAAGGAGAAAGGTATAAGTCAGAGCCGCATTTTGATTTATCAGAGGTATAGGATTCAGAAAGGAAAACTCAAGTGAAACTCTGGATATCTTTGGTGAGAAGAATTAGGGAAAGAAAACCATTATATACAAAATTATAGTGGTCACAGTGCAGTTGATTCTAATTTCAGAGAATTTCTAGAAGCCTAATTTTTTCTGTGCACAGAAGCTATGCCTGCATAATAAAAAAAATAAAAGGTAAAATTTGTTATAACCAGTCAATTTCATGAAGAAAAAACTCAAACCAGCAGTTTCAATTTATCAAGCTGCGAGGTCAAAAGCTCCTGCCGCCGCCAAGCATGCCCTGGGTCCCTTTCCCCTCAGGCCCACAGCCTAGCCAGCTCTTAGGACTCTCAGTCTTGTCTAGCAATTCCTGTGCATCACATCGCTTTCTTTACCAGATCTTAGAAGCTTCTTAAGGTAAGGGTTTCCATTTTCTCCTCGGGTCATATTTAGTGCCTGAGGCAATGGCCCACACATAGCAGAACTCAGGAAATGCTGATGGAAAAGACAAATACCTCAGAAGGAAGGCTTGCTTTATTAAGCTGAGCCACTCTGAATTGCATTAACCCTTTGGTGTTTCCAAGAAATCAGGAAGAGAAAGGTGTAATCTCTCTGACCTGACTTTGGAGCTTCCACTTTATTTTGGATGAAATCTGACATACCCATATGATGTTTAGAACCCTTAATTCCTGGGCATAAGATAAAATGAAATGATATACCCTCGGAGGTTCTTGAGAAATTGTACAGTGCTCCAAAGCGGTCTTTGAAAAAACTGTTTTCTCACCAAATAGTAAATATAGCTTTTATGGTAAGACCTCTGTACACTTCTAGATCTCAGCAAGCAGGTCACCAAGGCACAAAAAAATTCCTGGTTTTGGAGCTTGGGTGTCCACAGAGCTGCCCAGTGGGGAAAACAGATGCTTTATTAACCCCTGGAGGAAACTTGTTTAGATTCATCCATCCTCCAAATGATTTGTAATAAAAAACTAGCTAGAAACATTATTAAATCATTTTACCTTTTAACAGGATAAAGAATTAAAAAATGTTTATGCGTCTCCTATGTGTCCAGACCATATAAACGCTGCTGTTGTTACATCAGGAACTTAGAGCTGAATAATCTTGTTCTCTAAAGTCACGGCTGGGTCAGAAACCTGCTGTTTGAAATCACATCGGTAAAAGAGACCAACCCAGTTTTGCCTGGAGCGTCTGAGCCATGTGGGTCACTGATTCAGAAAAGCAGCTTCCATTTCCAACACAGGTGCAGAGCTCCAGGTAGGGGTTTTCAGATACAGCTTCCACACATTTATTTTAACTTTGTAGTGTCAAAGGAAGCAGGGCCCTGAGTCTATCTTTCATCCCAGGCTTGAGCTCAACCCCTTTATGTGTATCCCTCACCCTTGCTTTGCTTTGAGCATATCAAAATACT
>NW_011888858.1:2363434-2374179 GCF_000151845.1 Pteropus vampyrus
GAGCCACTCTGAATTGCATTAACCCTTTGGTGTTTCCAAGAAATCAGGAAGAGAAAGGTGTAATCTCTCTGACCTGACTTTGGAGCTTCCACTTTATTTTGGATGAAATCTGACATACCCATATGATGTTTAGAACCCTTAATTCCTGGGCATAAGATAAAATGAAATGATATACCCTCGGAGGTTCTTGAGAAATTGTACAGTGCTCCAAAGCGGTCTTTGAAAAAACTGTTTTCTCACCAAATAGTAAATATAGCTTTTATGGTAAGACCTCTGTACACTTCTAGATCTCAGCAAGCAGGTCACCAAGGCACAAAAAAATTCCTGGTTTTGGAGCTTGGGTGTCCACAGAGCTGCCCAGTGGGGAAAACAGATGCTTTATTAACCCCTGGAGGAAACTTGTTTAGATTCATCCATCCTCCAAATGATTTGTAATAAAAAACTAGCTAGAAACATTATTAAATCATTTTACCTTTTAACAGGATAAAGAATTTAAAAATGTTTATGCGTCTCCTATGTGTCCAGACCATATAAACGCTGCTGTTGTTACATCAGGAACTTAGAGCTGAATAATCTTGTTCTCTAAAGTCACGGCTGGGTCAGAAACCTGCTGTTTGAAATCACATCGGTAAAAGAGACCAGCCCAGTTTTGCCTGGAGCGTCTGAGCCATGTGGGTCACTGATTCAGAAAAGCAGCTTCCATTTCCAACACAGGTGCAGAGCTCCAGGTAGGGGTTTTCAGATACAGCTTCCACACATTTATTTTAACTTTGTAGTGTCAAAGGAAGCAGGGCCCTGAGTCTATCTTTCATCCCAGGCTTGAGCTCAACCCCTTTATGTGTATCCCTCACCCTTGCTTTGCTTTGAGCATATCAAAATACTACTCATCTAAATTTCACCTAAACTTCAGCCTTTTCCCCAAATGTCTCTTCCTTTAGAGGTTCTGATGGTGTGTGGTCTCCCCTGCTACAGCAAGTTAATAAGCCCAGTTTTGTTGGACTAAAGACACTGGGACCCTGGAGAGGGCTTATATCACCTTGTTAACCGTTTAGGAATTTAGTGAACCAGTTGATAATTGGTAGCTTGAAACTGGCCACGGTGGGAATATTTACACCACAGCTCATGGCAAATACTACAAATCAGAAGTCTCTCCACTTCCCGAAGAGCTGATTGTTAAACATTTATCGTCATACCACTGGCGATGGGTGAGTTTCTGGGAATCTTTACCAGATGAGATTTATCAGTGTCAAAGTTTATGAATGGGGTTATGAAACCTGTGCTTTGAAATGCCTAAAATGCTGTACTAATTATTAAGCTGGAAGAAATAAAGTATGCTGTAAGAAGAAAAACCTGTAACTACAGTTAAATAGAAACGGAGCTGCTCTCTCTACCTGTCACAGATGTAGGAAGAGTGTTGGCCTTTTTCAGCTGTTCTCTGCGCTCAAGCCTGGACACTGCTGTCTCTGGCTTCTTCTCTTCTGGCTTCTCTTCTGGCTTCTTCTCTTCTGGCTGAGCAGAGACCTTGTGCAGGGAACCAGCTCGGCTGACACTGCTGCTTCCAGGCTGCAGGCTGACACTGACCTGGTTGGGCAGAGAAAGTCAGGGAAAGTGTGTTTTCAACCTAAGCACATGGAAAAACTGACTGTGCAAGGCCTTGGGGGCTTCCTCCTGCCAGCCTTCATCATCTGTACCCAAAGGAGCTGCTGGAATGCAGCTGGAACCAATATACACTCAACCCTGGCCCCTAACTGTGGAGCAGCTCAGTACAAATGTCCCAAAGAAAAAACACTACTTTCTGAGAAGAGTCCCATCAAACTGATGATAAAATCAGGGCCACAGAGCAACACTCCTGATTTCTTCCCAACTCTCTGCTCGGATATAATCATTTCTCATATTTCTCACATAACTGTTGTGTACGTGGATCACTGCTACTAATTATATTGTGAATTCTGCCAAATCAGGTTACCCTGGGCATAAGGAAACTGAATCAAATTTCTAACTGAAAACACATCCCTAGTTTAACAGTGGTCAATCTGTTTATTGCTCTACCCTTTCCAAGTATTCTACACCACTCCCACCTAGCCTTTCTTTCTTAAGCCCTGCAACCATAAAAAGAGAGCCAAGCTCGAGAAAGGCAAAGTTGAAGCTGAAGACCAGGCTACTCACGTTCTCTCTGGGGAGCTTTTCTGCCTGTTTGGTCTCCCTGGCTTGCTTCCTTTCCTCTCGAGTGGCTTGCTGCTCCCGAAACCCCTTCTGCTTTTGCAGTGCTAACGTTACCCACAGCGGCTGCGGCTGTGCAGTTTCGACTTTCTCCACAAGTTTGGAGCCATCTAAAGAGTGTCGGCTCTGAAGCACCGGCTTTTCTGTGGGGGAAAAAAGACTGATATTGTGATTTATAATAAGAAAAACATATTTGGTCTTCGTCCCCATTTCTGGCACACAGCTCCTAAAAACTCTAAGTGATGACAGCATAAAGGTGTCTCGTGTTATGTTAATGAGGCTACTTACATTAAATTGCAGTTAAAGGAGGGGGGGTTGGGTAGCTGGGGGCGGTGGTTGAGGAGCGGTTGCCTGGCGAACCAGCTGTGTGATAAGAGGGTTGGAACTTTCAGTCCTACCCTCAACCTGCTAGGAGGGGAGAGGGCTGAAGGTTGAATCAGTCGTCAATGCCCAATGATTTAGTTAATTATGCCTGTGTAATGAAGCCTCCATAAAAACCCAAAGGACAAGGTTTGGAGAGCTTCTGGGTTGATGAACACATGGAGGTGCTGGGAGAGTGGCCATCCAGAGAGCATGGAAGCTCCACACTCTTTCCCCATGCCTTGTCCTATGGATCTCTTCCATCTGGCTGTTCCCAAGTTATATCCTTTTTTATAAACCAGTGATCTAGTAAGCAAAATGTTTCTCCGAGCTGCTCTAGCAGATTAATCAATCCAAGGAGGTGGTCATGAGAACCTCTGGTTTAACCCAGTCAGAAGCACCTGCAGGATCTGACACTCTCTTGAGTTGAATTGTAAGACACCCAGCTGATGTCCAAGAATTGCTTGGTAGGGTGGGAATCCCTCTCCCTCAACAGCACACATTAGAATTGTGATTGGAATCAGTCAAGACAAAAGCTGGTTTGCAGTAAAACTATCTACTCACTTATCTGGGTCCCTCAACACTTAAAACTTGTGACACATTATTCAGCCCACAAAATACTCAATTGTCCCTTCCTACCACAAACTCTGTGCTGATGCCTGAATGACTCTCCTGGGTGGGAAAGTAATATCTTTGATCAACAGAAAAAACAAGAGCATTTCTCTTCCCTTGAAATAGAAAAATAAAATCTCCAGTGTCATAAAATCTCAGGCCTACAGGGGACCCAGGCAGTTATTTGATTATCTGTTGTTTTATTTTATTTATTGCTTTTTAAAATTTATTTTTGTACGAACAATCTCCCCTCCCCCACCTAAAATAACATTCTATGTGGAACCCTTATGTATGAAAGAGGAAAATGGGGTACTGTTCTGTCTAGTGGGGCTGCTGAGGGCAGCAGGGCTCTGAGGACCAGTGAGAAATGGCAACTTTGGTCCAACGCCCTCCTTTGAAAGACGTGAGTACTAGGGTCCAGAGTGATCAAGTGCATGCTCAAGGTCACCCAGCAGTTAGCATATAGGCTGAAGTTTGAACCTAGGACTTCTGATCTACAATCTATGCTTCTCTTGTGGTTGACTGTCTCGCCTATGCAACTGGAGGTAACACACTTTATAGGCGAGTGGTATCAGAGGTTGAGTAACTGAGCTCTGGAATTGAGCAGACCTGGGTTTGACCTTATGGGACCTTAGAAAAACTACTTAGGCTCTCTGAGCTTGAGTTTTATAATCTGTAAAGTAGAGATGATAATGGCACATGCCTCATCAGGCTGCCGTTAAAGATTAAAAAAGAAATCCTGGGTATCAGAACATTTAGAACAGTGTTTGGCATAGAGTAGTCACTCTACGAAAGTGAGTGTCCTTATTGTTTATGTCTGTGAAACAATGATCTCCTTCTTCTCCCTCAAGTAAAAATTATGCACTTTTAGAGACAATCATTCTGGCATTGAATCCTTTACTATCTTCAAAGGATAAGGGCTCACTATAGTCCTGTTCTTTTGAAACCTGATAGAATTTTACACTTTGATCATCCAGACCCTTACCAACCAGGGCTCTCAGTCAACTGAACTTTATATTGAGGAGAAAGAACCAAAGCAAATTTGAATTAGGAATTCAAACACAAAAAAGGGCAGATTCTACTTAATTTTCTATACCCTTTAAATCTATAATATTGCTATACAAAGATCATTCATATTTATAATAAGCCATTGTCATTGCAATATTGCTTAATCATCAAATAAAGATTCAGTTATGATCTAATACAGGAAAGGAAGTATTTTAAAAACCTGAAACTGACAGGAGCTCTTGATTAATCTTAGTTAACCAGAAAATCAAAAAAATTCACCACTTGGGTACTTTTGCTTAACCAAGAAGTTTTACATGCATTGGAACTAACAATCGAGTTTTGTTTTTTTACTCAAGGGCAGCGTTAACAGCTGTTTGTAACCAACTTGCCAAGATCTAAATGATTTCCATTTAAAGCTATGATGTAAAAGGGAATCCTAGTAAATATTCTACCTGAACTTGCTCAGAAAGGTCATTACAGTGAACGGCTAGTTTCCTGCCAATAACTCTGAACAGTTGTTATCACGGGGTCAAGATACCTTTAAAGTATCATTGCCTAAATTTATAATTGACCGAAATAATTTGAAAAGCTAAATCTCTAGCCAGATTTTAACTTCCTTAGATCTGTAGTTTGAATAGCACATCCTGGAGTTATGAGCCAGAAGATAAAAAGATGATAACATAATATGTTGTAGAGGGCCTAACAGGTCTGGATTGTGGTTGGGGATCAATAAACAGAAAATAGGATGTTAAAATGGGACTCTTGTCTGAGTCTCAGACAAGGGAGCACAAAAAAGGCCTGCAGTAGAATAATTAATGGCACTTCCCACATTCTGAAGTAAAGTGCTCGATCACCTACTTAAGACTGGTCCGTGAGTTAGCCAAACAGCCACTTCAAGGTCATAGAAAAATCAGAGTTGAGACTGAAGTCAGAATAGAGAATTTCTTTGGAAAAGACTGTCAAAGCATGGTGTGTTCCCATGTCCTCTTCCCTGAAGGGGAGGAAAGAAGGCTAAGCCAAGAGAGAGGGTCCTCAATGAGGCTACTCAGATAACTTGACTGTCTCCTAGAGTCTGTGGGGCACAGATCTGAGGTTCTGTTTGTACCTGGAAAAGTCCAAAGCCAAGGACAGCGGCTGCCACAGGCCTGTCAGAAGAAGAGGAGCTTGTGCTGGGAAGATACCGGCCACCCAATTTGTTGTTAAGTACTGATGAGGTTCAGGTGTGGGCCATGTGAGGGAAAGGGGCAGCCAGGGAGGAGGGGCCGAGGTGCCCTGGGGGAGGCACCGCTGGCAGTAAAGGAATTGAAGGAGGCAGAGAAAGAGCCCACGAGGCAGGTGAGGAGCCTAAGGAATGCAGGAAAGTACCCCACAAAAGGATTAGCACTGAATATTTCCCCAAAGCAGCGGCCATGATACCTCACCTCTTTCCCTTCCTTCACTCCATCTCTGGGGCCTGTTTCTGAGCTGCAAGAAAGGGGAGAAGTCGACCATGCCTGCTTGTGTACTGCGGGCGTATCAGTCTGAAGCAGGCCAAATAAGGAGGGAGACACTTAAATTTGAAATAGTGTTTGGAGTTTTAATTATGGCACTGGAGGGGACATATTAATTACTAACATGAGACTGTTGTTACTGAAAGTGCCTAGAAGACTTTTTATTTTCAAAAAGTGATTGGAAATATAGGAAGAACTACAGCTCAACAGCAAAAACCCCCTAGAACACCCAATTAAAAAATGGGCAAAGGATATGAATAGGCATTTCTTCTTAGAAGACATATCGACGACCAATAAGCACATGAAAAGATGCTCAGCATCGCTAACCACTAGGCAAATGCAAATCAAAACCATAGTGAGATACCGCCTCATACCCATTAAGATGGCTACTATTTAAAAAAAGAAAACATATGTGTTGGTGAGGATGTGGTAAAATTAGAATTCTGCACACTGTTGGTATATGCACACAAAAGAATATATGGTATATGGTATATGCACACAAAGGAATGTTATTCAGCCTTAAAAAAGAAATCATGTCACAAGCTATAACATGGATGAATCTTGAGGACGTTATACCAAGTGAAATAAGTCAGAGACAAAAAAAGACAAATACTCCATGATTCCATTTATATGATTTATCTAGAGTAGTCGGGTTCATAGAAACAGAAAGCAGAATAGTGGTTGCCAGGGGCTGGGGAAGGGGAGTTGTTTAATGAGTACAGTTTCAATCTTGCAAGACGGAAAAGTTCTAGAGATCGGGTGTGTGATAATGTGAATATGCTTAACACTATTGAACTGTATACTTAGAAATAGTTCAGATGGTAAATTTTATGTTATGCATCCTTACCACAATAAAAATTGTCTTTTAAAGTGACTGAAAGAACTATGCTAACAATATTATCCAAGAGATGGAGAGAAAATGAGAATCACAGATCAGGTTTAAAGGAACCACAAGAAAAAGGAGATAAGGCTTTGCTAAATCCTATGGAGTTTCTGAACAATATTTTTTGAACAAATACATGATTAAGGTCAATCGGTCCAAGAAGTAATGAGGACATTAATGTAAAAGTGTTTTTAAAGGCTTAATTTAAGCATTTTACAAATGCCAGCTGAGAATTACTGGAGGCAGTCTTAGGGTAACAGGGAGATCATTTAATCTGGGACAGAACTCATCCTCGTCCTGGCTCTACCACTGTGGGGAGAAGGCAAAAGTCACCTAACTTCTCAGATGCTGGTGTCTTCATTTGGAAAATGGAGCCAAGACTACCCACCTAACCTCTATGTGTGCTGTGTGAACGAGACGGTGCAAATGAAAGCACTTTATAAATGAGTAAGCACAAAGAACGGCTGTTGTTGAAATTTTCCAAAACAGTAAAATCCCTCATTTCACTCAAGATTTTTAAAGACATAGATGTTCTTTGTTAATCACATAATCTTTTTTTTGGAGGCGGGAGGGATTCAAAATATTTAATTAAAAATTTATTTTGCTGCAATGTTTAAACCTATGCTCTTTCATTCTAAACTCAGTAGACAAGTAGCAGCTCAGTTCATTCAAGTTCCCTCCTTCAGGTTCTGGGGAGACAAGCAGGTGCCTCCTGGCATTACAGGGTTCTAATCACTGCTCTCCAAGGTCAGTTCTTAGAGAAAGGGCCACTTGCTATCTGTTCTGGGAATCTCAGAATGAGGTGACATCTGATGGTATCTGTAATCAAAGTGTTAGAGAAACACAGGGGGATTATCACTGTCATTTTAATCCCCACCAGGGTGGGTTCAGAATCAACACCCTCCCAGTCGCTTGGCCTATGTACTGGTCCTTGCTGGCCTCAGCCTCACAAACGGACACCTCTTGCTAAAGCAGTGTTCTCCCCCTGCCCCTAAAAAAAAGGGTGCAAGCACCCTAGGGGATATGCAAAGCAATTTATTGGGGGTGAAGAGAGAAAAGACTGGAATTTCTATTTGTATATCTTTAAATCTAAAAATAAAATCGAAATTGAGTTTTTCTAATATTTAATACTCTGGTGCTGACATCCTCACTCAGCCCAAGGACCACAGATTGGAAGGCCAGGTATAACAAATGTGATGTTTAAAGACTCCCAGGGGAAGCTGGGAGCACTGCAATGTGATGGGGGGAGCAGGGTGGGGGAGAACCAGCAAGTTTGTCTTCACTTGCTTCGCTTTCAGCATATCATGGAGTTCTGCGGTTAGATGAGTTTATGAACTAAATGACCCCTTATGAAGTGGACGAATGGCAGAAATGATTACAAACAAACCACAGATTTAATATGCTACGAATAAAGCAAGCATAAGAACATAGGAGAGCTGAGGAGCTCTTTGCCTGCTGCTTTATGAAGTAATCAGATCTGACAAGAAGTTGGCCAAAGAAAATAAAAGTAGCACCACGATTTACAATGCAGATTTACATTCACTGATGCTTCACTGAAGTTCACTCCAAGTGTATATGGTGCTACAGAGGTTTTAGCTAATGATGGCACCACATGCACAGAATTAACAAGTGAACCGGATGCCCAGCTATCCTTATTCTGATGGGGTATTCAGTCACACAAACTTGGTCAGCCCTGGTCTAGAGTCAGACAGGAAAATCCCACGGTCTTTAGGCAGCAACCCCCCACAAAGCACGTGGTCCTTATTCTCACGTTTCTTTTCTACCAAATAAAGAAAAATTCAATTAGCCGAGTCTGAGAGCCTAGAATCTGGATACTGAGATTGGTGGAAGGTTATAATAATCAAAAGGGACATCTCTAAGAGAACAAAGAAAAGCAGAGCGTTAGTCCTTTGGGGAGAAGATGTGTGTGCTAGAGCAGGACAGGATGTGAGAAGAACTTTGATGACACCATGAAAGCTAACGACTCAAAAGCTAATGTCAAAACTAGAAATGGGGGTTTCGGTTCAAAAGGGTGACATAGGATCCTGAATTCCCCTCCTCCCACAGAAATACGGTCTACAGATACATAAAGAACAAGTCTCTGTGAAAGAAATCCAGAAACTATCTGAGTGACTCCCACCCACCAGGTGGCCAGAAAAACCCACATCGAAACAGGTAGGAGAGGCTGAGACACAATCCCCAACCCCAGCGTGGCAACCCACAACTAGGAAGGAACTCAACTCCCAGCTTCTCTTCACTCTTGAGGAGTGAAGAGGTTGGACCCCACACCTGGCACTCCAACTTTTAAACTGCCACCCGAGAGTCAGGCTCCCTAAACACCGAGCTCTGAAAGCCAATGGGACTTGCGTCCACAAGACCTACAAGGTTATAGGGAACTAAATGACCTGCTCACAGGGACGCACTGTGGCTATCTCCCTAGGGCCCAGCACAGAGGTTAAAGGAAAAAGCAAAAAACTGAAAATGGGCTTCTTGTTGGCAGGGTAAACAGAAACCGTTAGGGAGAAATTATCTTGAAGCTGCTGATCGACATTCCGGAAACCGGGCAAGGCTTGGTGAAAGAGGATGCCGGGGTCTACCGCAAGGTGAGTGACCACACCTGTACTCCTTGGGACACAGCTCTTTTCTCTGCACAAATCACCTCAAATCTAAATAGTTAAACAAGAAATAAAAACGATCTCTCCCTAAAACATTTCAGGGGAGAATTTCTCTGAGAAATGTGATTTACTTCCTGGGCTATGACCCATACTTGACCTCCTACTCTGCAAAACAGAAAAAGGAAAGTATTAGGTAAGGGTTCTCGGGGGCCCCAAAGCCACTCCAAGTGATCATGGAGCTGCTCCGAGCATTTACCATAAAAAACCATGAGGGGCAACCAGGAGTAAGGGTGGCCCTAAAATTTCTTTATAGGTGGGCTTCCCAGTGGCAAGCTGGTGAAGCAGGATGCATTTACAGAGCATTTTGCAAAAAACTCAGACCAAGCCAATAACCCCCCCAGAGGTTCCTTAGGCTGGTGGAACTGTTGAAAGCCCCCCAAGCTCCCGCCGTAGTGCTGCTACTGCCCAGACAGAACAGTCACTGGTCTAGGAAATTCCAGCCTTCACCATCACTGCGCGGCCCCTCACCACGATCAAGGACACCTTAATTAATTCGGATCAGATTTTACTTCCATTGTCAACTGAAAGCACATTAGTCTGTGCTAGCTTTAACTTATTTCATTAATATGTGAGTTGCAGACACAGAGCAGAGTCAGTCTGTATTTCCAAAATGATAAAGAACAGTAGAAAAGTGACAAGAGAAAAATTTTGAGGTGTCCTAAATTAAATTACAGCTGGCTGGAGAGTCGGGGAGAGAGACAAGGGAGATTAACCAGTTAACAGCTGTTGGCAGAAACAAGCCTGCTAACATTCCTGAACGTACACTAAAATGTTGGATCAATTTCCAGGTGGCTATTTCAGCTTTTAACTAGAGGGAACAGCTGGCCATCAGATCCAAAAGCATCTTGTGTACATGTGAACTTTCCAGCTGTTGCCCACAGTCAATCCTAAAGTAGCAAATACTCCTTCCTTGTGGACTGTACGCCTGCCCCCAAACTGTCATCTTTTCCCACTCGTCTTTGCCTGTAGCTAATGTAAGTTCTTTCAAAACAACTTACACCTTTCTTCCCCAAACCCATCGTATAAAAAAACCTGACAGTGAACATGTCTGTCTCCTCCTAGCCCTGCTGCTGGTGGTTCAGGCTGCATGCCTGGGACCCGGTCCTTTCTCTGGTGGAATGTGGCTCAGGAAATCCTTTCTTTCAGAAAAGCTTTCAGCCACAAAAGTTTCTTTTGATTAATAAAAGTAAAGAGCCTCGCTATGACTCATTCCCTTTGGGAATAACGACCGGCCTCTAATTAAGAGAAATGCTCCAACACCAACTCCAATGGCTACTTCTAGCCTTGGGCAGTTCTGGCTTTAGCTGTGACATGGACGACATGAAGGACAGAGGCACTGTTTTCTGACCTACGTCTACGTACCTCTCCTCCCAACCTCGGGTGTTTGGGGAGGCTTCTCTTGCTGGACAGCAGACAGAGCCGGGGAAGTGGGTTTCCTCTCCGTTTCCATCTCTTCCTCCTCATCCCTCCTCCGGGCCTTCCTCTCCTCAGGGGATG
>NW_011888858.1:2374229-2384290 GCF_000151845.1 Pteropus vampyrus
TAAGGGTTCTCGGGGGCCCCAAAGCCACTCCAAGTGATCATGGAGCTGCTCCGAGCATTTACCATAAAAAACCATGAGGGGCAACCAGGAGTAAGGGTGGCCCTAAAATTTCTTTATAGGTGGGCTTCCCAGTGGCAAGCTGGTGCAGCAGGATGCATTTACAGAGCATTTTGCGAAAAACTCAGACCAAGCCAATAACCCCCACAGAGGTTCCTTAGGCTGGTGGAACTGTTGAAAGCCCCCCAAGCTCCCGCCGTAGTGCTGCTACTGCCCAGACAGAACAGTCACTGGTCTAGGAAATTCCAGTCTTCACCATCACTGCGCGGCCCCTCACCATGATCAAGGACACCTTAATTAATTCGGATCAGATTTTACTTCCATTGTCAACTGAAAGCACATTAGTCTGTGCTAGCTTTAACTTATTTCATTAATATGTGAGTTGCAGACACAGAGCAGAGTCAGTCTGTATTTCCAAAATGATAAAGAACAGTAGAAAAGTGACAAGAGAAAAATTTTGAGGTGTCCTAAATTAAATTACAGCTGGCTGGAGAGTCGGGGAGAGAGACAAGGGAGATTAACCAGTTAACAGCTGTTGGCAGAAACAAGCCTGCTAACATTCCTGAACGTACACTAAAATGTTGGATCAATTTCCAGGTGGCTATTTCAGCTTTTAACTAGAGGGAACAGCTGGCCATCAGATCCAAAAGCATCTTGTGTACATGTGAACTTTCCAGCTGTTGCCCACAGTCAATCCTAAAGTAGCAAATACTCCTTCCTTGTGGACTGTACGCCTGCCCCCAAACTGTCATCTTTTCCCACTCGTCTTTGCCTGTAGCTAATGTAAGTTCTTTCAAAACAACTTACACCTTTCTTCCCCAAACCCATCGTATAAAAAAACCTGACAGTGAACATGTCTGTCTCCTCCTAGCCCTGCTGCTGGTGGTTCAGGCTGCATGCCTGGGACCCGGTCCTTTCTCTGGTGGAATGTGGCTCAGGAAATCCTTTCTTTCAGAAAAGCTTTCAGCCACAAAAGTTTCTTTTGATTAATAAAAGTAAAGAGCCTCGCTATGACTCATTCCCTTTGGGAATAACGACCGGCCTCTAATTAAGAGAAATGCTCCAACACCAACTCCAATGGCTACTTCTAGCCTTGGGCAGTTCTGGCTTTAGCTGTGACATGGACGACATGAAGGACAGAGGCACTGTTTTCTGACCTACGTCTACGTACCTCTCCTCCCAACCTCGGGTGTTTGGGGAGGCTTCTCTTGCTGGACAGCAGACAGAGCCGGGGAAGTGGGTTTCCTCTCCGTTTCCATCTCTTCCTCCTCATCCCTCCTCCGGGCCTTCCTCTCCTCAGGGGATGATGGAGAGGGTGGCTGGGGGCCACCGCATGGCTCGCTGGGCTCCGGGTCGGGCTTCCCTGGCCTGCGAGCCAGCAGCTCTACCAGGTAGGGCCTGCTCAGTTTGCAGAGTGGGGAGGATGGTGGGGTCTGACTGGTGGGCTTGGGTGCCAGGGCTGGCTTCTGCGCCAGTGGCATTCGGTTTGCTGCCTTGTCATGCTCTGGAGTTGAGGTCTGGCTGCTGGCCAGTGGGGGCCCAGGCTGGGCTGCAGGAGAGTGGATGGAAGGGCTTTCAGCAGAGTCTTTCCAGGTGGACGGGACTTGCTTCCTCTCCAGGGGGAGGGATGGGCCATGTTTGAGAGCCAAACTCTCTGTCTCTTTCTCCCCATGTGTGTTCCCTGGTGCAGGTGGCCCCCCATTGGCACTGTCCCCTATGCTGCTGTGCCTTTTCTTCTTTTTCTGTTCTGTCTGCTGGTCACAGTGGAAGCGCAAGGAGTAGTTGGTCCTTCTCAACTTTATTCCAAAAGGTGAGGCTTTTTCCTCCCTACCTAGCATCGCAGGGTCTGGCTTTCCCATACCACTGGTGACCTCGCTGTCTGAAGTGGTCACGGGCTCTGCATGGGCCACTGCTTTCTGCGGAGGGTAAGGAAGGCTTGGAACAAGGAAAGATGGAAGGTCTTTGGCAAATTTGCATCCCTCAGTGGTGTCCGCCGGCTCCTGGTGCACCCCCAGTTTCTCTGTGCCCTTCTCGTGCTCATTATCATCAGCGGCCAGAGTGGGGGGTGCTATCTCATCACTGGTTCCCAGCACAAATCTTTTTCTAATGCTTTCAGCTTCTGTGTTCTGTTTGGAGGTCTCTGTGCCCCCGGCAGAGAATTTCTGCCAGGCAGGCATAATAGAGAACTTTGCATTCACTGGTGGGGTCTTCCGGAGGTTCCCTCGGGAATCACATCGGCCCCTGGGAGTGTGCTCATCACCAGGCTGAGACTGGTCTCTCTTGCTGTTCTGGTCACTCTCTGCGTTCTTCAGGATTCTGGACCGAATGGAAGCCCATTCGGCCAGTGCAGCCGCACTGCTTGGAGACTGCTGGGGGGGCCTGGCCTTCCCGCTGCCTGCCCGGGGGTCGACGGGGGCTCGGGGTGAGTTATCCAGGGCGGGAACATCCACGTGCTTCTTTTCTTCTGCCAAACCCAGGAGAGACTTGCATGCCGTGTCCTTGATCTGGCTCAGGTTGACGGCTGGGCCGCAGAGCTGTGCTCCCGTGACCAGGATGGCCGTGTGGGGGATGCTCAGGGACGAGGGCAGGGCGTGAGAGGCCGGGCTGGCTTTGAGGGCCTTTGGCTCATGGGAAGCAGAGGCAAGTCCCGCATCTTTCATGGGTGTCACTGGGCTCAGGTTGACTTTGGGGAAGAGAATTTGTTTCCCTCCTGATGACACCTGGAAAGTATAGGGTCTGGGCATGGTCTGCCTCTCATCCACTTCCTGCCACCTGAGTTCCTCCACCTTTCTGTCTTTTTCTGGAGCAGCGGCTTCTTTCTTCTCCACTGGAGCCAGTCTCTCTCCCACTTGCACCTCTTGTTTCCGGGGAGGTGATAAGTTAATTTCATCTCCCTTTTCCTGACCTTCACAACGATCTTCCCCATGAAAATCCCCCTGCTCTTCCTGCTGCTCTCCTGAGGGCTCAGCTTCTTGGCTCTGCTTCTCACAAACATTTGGTTCCTCAAAGTTTTCTCTTTGCTTCTCGGGCTTCAGGTGTTCTTGTTCTGGTTTTTCTGGTTTCTCTGCAAAGTCAGCCTCAAGTGGGCTCCTTACGCCCCTTATGTCGTCCAGCTCCAGCCCACTCTCCTCTGTGGGTGCTTCCTGAGGCTTCTTTCCCACTTCCTTCTGCACCTCAAGCTCCTCCTGCTTTTTTCTCAGCTCTTCCCTTCTCTTTGCCTCCTCCTCCCGCTGTCTCTGTTCCCCCAGCTCTTCCTGCCTTCTAAGCTCCTTCAGCCGATCCTCTTCCTCCTGTCGCCTCTGCTCCAGCTCTTCCTGCTGTCTGAGCTCCTCTAGCCTCCTCTCCTCTTCCTCCAGCAGCTGCTTCTCCGCCTCCTGCCGCCTCTGCGCCTCCAGCTCCTCCGGCTCCTCCTGCTGTGCGAGTCTCTCCAGTCGCTCAGCCTCTTCCTCCAGACGCTTCTGCTCTTCGGCTGCCAGGTGCCTTCTCTCCTCTTGCTCCCTCTGCTCTTGGCCTTGGCCACCTTGCTCTTGCAGTCTCCGCCTCCCCTCTTCACACTGCCTCTTTTCTGCCTCTAGCTGTAGGTCTCTCTGCTCTCCCAACTCTTCCTCTTCTTGTTCCTCCAGGAGCTCTTGCCTTCTGTTCTCTTCCCAAAGCCTTCTCTCCAGGGCCTGGAGCCTCTGCTCTTCCAGGCGTCTCCTCTCGGCTGCTTCAGCCTTCTGTCGTTTGCACTTGGCCTCGAGTTCTCGCCAGTATTCTTCTTGGCGTCTCTTCTCTTCCTCAGAGTCCAGTGGCTCTGGCTCCTCTTCAGGCCAAATCGGCTTGTCTTCTCCAGGGTGTCCGTTCTGGTCCAGGGACAGCTGATGCAGAAAGCCATCCTGTTCATCTGGCTGATCCTAATGTTGGTAAGGAAGACAGAGTTAGCCTTCTCCTTTTGCACAGGCAACCGTTACTTATCCTTTTCACAGTGTAGGCGGCCCTCTTAATCTCAAAAGAAGGGGCGGCTATTCTAAGTACAGAGATTGCTAACTCAGGCCGTCACACCAAGAGTAAATTGTGGGGGCAGAAGAAAAGACTTCACGTTTACTCTCGAGCCCCTTTATTTGTCATTCTCAAATTCCTTTTTCATAATGTGAATGAATAGTTGCAGGAAAACCAATAGTTCAGGACTAGAAAGATGAAGGCAAAATGATATTTACATTTCATCTATGTTCCCTGAAACTTTTGACTTAGATGTCTACCCTAATCAAACCGAAGAAGCTTTGGCTAAGCCATGGCGGAGGAAGGCCAGGCCACCTTTCTGCTGCAAAGCAAACACAGCGTCTGGAGTCCCCTCAAAAGGCAGTCTTTCCCTCTAAGGGCCTTTGGGCACCCCCGAGGGCAACACATCAGAAAGGGCGACGGGAAGTAAATGAGCCTGCGCACCCTCATTCGCTGAAGCCCACTCAAAGCCCCGGTGCGGGGAGACCCAGTCCCTTCTGGGTCCATCACACTGCCGCCCCACTTGGCAGAACTAGTACCCAGCAAGCAAGGGCAGCTGCCTGGCCAGCCAGGACAGGTTCCACGTACCCCGGCAAGTCGCCTGTGCTTCTTTGACACCCTCTGGTTTTTTGGCTTAACAGATAGTTTGTGCTTGGCGGCACTGTTGTCCAGGCGAGCGATGGCCAGGGGGATGGCATCTAGGTTAACACTTTCGATGGTGCCAGCAGAAGAGAAGTGCCTTTTTGGCCGAGATGGTTTAACTGGAGCCACCTACGGTGGATATGAAAATATAAAATCAGTCCAAATCAGAAAGCAACCTGCAGGAGATCCCGGAAGGGCAGCAAGCAGAGCGGGCTCATTCATACAGTGAAATGAGCACTGCATTTGGAATCAAAAAACAGCATGTTGACTATTTGTTCTGAGAATGATATTTGCATTAACTTGTAAAAGTTATTTAACCTTTCAGGGACTAATTTTCCTACTCTGAATAATGTGGGCATCAGATTAACTTAGGGGTCGAGGAAACAAAGCCAGAGGTTGAATCCTGTCTGCAGCTTGTTTGGTAAATAAAGTTTTGCTGGCACAAGGCCACACCCATCAGCCATTGTCCTTGGCCACATCCATGCTACAGTGGAAGAGCAGAACAAAGGAGAGGCTCACAGTTGGACCTTATGGCCACAAAGCCTAAAATAAGTAGTAGTTTGCTGAGCCCTAGAGAAGCTCACTCCATGCAAAGACCTCGATAACTAACAGCCTTCCCACTATCTCCGACACCGTGTGAATATATCTCCACTCCTACCTTAGTCCCTTTGAGGTAGGGAGTGTATCTTTTTCATCTTCATTCTCAGTCCCCTTCATGCCCGAGTAGCAAGTGCTCAATAAATATTTGTTGGAAGAATGAAGGAACAGTAAAGTATAACACCTATGACTAGGGCATGAAATTTCTAACCCGCAAAAAAGTTTCAACACTATCACTCCAAAGTCACAGAGCACTGAGTACACGGAGAAACTAAGAGGAGACTCAGAAATGTGGCACACGCCGGGAGGGCGATTCTTCCAAGGATGGCCTGCAGCACCTCTTGCAGTTCTGTAATACAGATGCAATCACTTAAAAACCAGAGCCTCAGACAAACTGTACAGATTTAGACAGGTCAGAGAGACCGTGGCTCAGCCTGAACCCAGCAGCACACTGAATCAGATGGAAGAAGCCACACCTGTACCTACAGGGTACCTACTGGCAGGCAGCAAGGCAAGTGCTCTAGGTCACACCACTCGCCACGCCAAAGTGCAGCAGGGGGCGCTCGCAGCCCTACTGCCTGCGCCCGCAGCGCTCAGACACCGGCAGCGCTAGAAAAAGCCGGGGTTCGTCTATCAGACTGTGTTCTGTGTTCGTTCTCTAAGTTCAGTCAGAGGCTTTAACTGACGGCTTTGCTTTTTGCAATTACCTTCTTGCAATTTATGCACAAAAGCTAAAGGACCAAGCTAGCTCCAAGAGCAAAAGGGATGGATGCTCAGTAAATAATAATTTATTACAAGAAGCACAGAGGTAAGGAAAAATAATTCCAGCCTTTGGCCTCCTGGCTTTTATTTATTTATGGTTATCTTTATAATAGGTATCAAATTCTGAACTAGTGTTGAAAAGAGATGAATTAAACATTTATTTCCATCCACTAACAGATGCACGAGTCAAAGGAGTTTGAGCCAACTGTGGCAGATTGAAGACACAGATAATCACTAGAAACTGAGATTTAAATGCAATGTTTCATTTCTAGTTATTCCAGCCGGGCCTCTTCACTCTCTGGGCGGTGGCACTGTCTTGGGCCATCTTCTTTGGAAGACCATGGGACATACCCTACTCACTGTACGATCTGCCAGACCCCAGGAGGACACCTGGGCCCCTGTGCAGGTGAAAAGTCCTCATGAGAGTGGGCTGGCCACCACATAAGGGGTGCCCATGGGCTCCACGGGGTTCCCTAGACTCCTGCAGGTGGAGTCCTTGGCTTCGATGGCATGCAGACAAGTTAAAAAGCAAGGATACATACAAGTAGAGAAATGATAAGGTCCTTTTTGGGGGTCCTTTTTTTGGGTATCTCTAAATAGGATACTCTTCCTTACAGACTTGGGTACCTTCAGGTATTCTGGAATGTCTTTTTCAACAGTGTAACAGTGCCTTGAAATGCGTGATACATTTAGGAAAACTCCCAACGCCTAGGACTCCAAATGTAGGCATGCTGGGCAGCGGCTGTTTTTCAGAGCAGGGTTCAGGTCCAGCAATTGCATTGCCATGGAAACAGACGTTCCAATACCTACTACGGTTGCACTTTGAAGGAATTTAAAGTAATGGATGAGGCAGAATTGATGAATGGAAAAATGAGGCAGCAGATCGCAAAAATGGGGAAAATGGAAGTTAAAGTAAGGAAGCTAAATACATAAGTTCAAATCATATTACCTTCTCTTCCATCTCACTTCTGGCTCCAGGCAGATTCAGAGGACTCAGGGAACTTGTCGTATCACTAGACTGGAACAGTAAGAGAGCTCTTAAGTCACACACCAGAACAAGAAGTTCTGATAACCAGATAACCAGCCACCGGCTATGCCTGGAAAAGGCCGCCCTGTCTTCCTCACGGAGGTTCCGCTGGCTTCAAAGAGCCAGCAGGAGTCACGGTGGGGACAGTGCCCATGTCCAGGCCCCACGAGGGCACCTGAGGCTCAGAGTGTGCACTCCCCCTTCCCCGAGCCCAGTACATTTCCCATCTGGGCAGTCTCTAACCTCAGTCCTCACGGTGTGTTTGCCTGTCGCTGAGAGAATCTGGGGGCTGCCTACAGCCATCTTGCCTGGGAAGCAGGACCCCTACCTCAGAGCTTTCACTTTGCTAGCTGCCTTCCACCCGCTTCACCTGCCAAACCTCTCACCTCTACGCCAGACCTCTTCTCCGTGAGAAGAAAAGAAGACCCCAATGCCACATGCAAAGGGCTGGGTTGAGGAGGGGAAACAACTCAGGAAAGACGGAAGGAGAAGAAAAAAGCTGTCGCGTCCGCCTGCCTTGGGAACGCCCACGTCGCGTCACCTGTACCTTTCTGATGGCCTGCTAGACTTTCTATCTTGTATTGCCAATATTTACAAAAGCCTCCTATTGTCCCTTCCAGAGTGGTAATATCGACTTGTCCTTCTTCAGTCTGCTTTCTGCACCACACTCAGGCCACCGTGCCTTGCACATATTGAGTCACCAGTAACAGTGAAGACACTTGCTTCACTTTTGGGAAATCCCTGCCTTAAGGCTGCTGGCCCTTGCTGATGAGGAGCTTTGGAGAGGTTGCAGAGAGCATTTCTGGCTCTAGAGGGAGGGATAGGCCCACCCCTGCTTCACCCACCACACCACCCGCTACCCACATGCGTGGGTGCCGAGAGAGATCGGGGCAGGACTCAGGCAGAGACGGGCCACAGGAGGGGACTGTCCTTTTCTTTCCTTCCTCGCTTTGCTCCGCAAATCGCCCACCTTTCCTCCCATTCTTGGGACATATTAGCTGATAACGAGCATGGCTTCTTGAAAGGGGACATGCTTATTTTAATGGCACTCAACATAATTTCAGGGACGTCGATAGGCAGAGCCCAGAGAATGTGTTAAGACTGGAAGCCTCAGTGCCTCACCTGGAGAACTAACTCCTCACTCTAGCTACTGCTGGGATTTTTCCTCCTTTTCCCATAAGAGGCCTGAGGGGGTGGGGTCCCTTCTGCTGCTGGAAGGACTCACACTTCAGGATGTGCTCAGAGTGGTTTTTTCAGCATTGAAAAACCAAATTTAGATAGGACAGTGCTGGACCAAAGTAACTTTCCACACCAAGTAACCTTTACTCTGCTCCATTTGTTATGGTCGGCCTTTCCTCATTTCCCTTTAAATTCATCCAATTCAACGAATCATTACTTGGGCTACTAAGTGATCACTGGCTAAGTCCTGAGGAGACAGAGATGTGTAAGATCCAGTTTTGTCCTCAGCGTTTAGAAGTGGAGAGAAAACAGTCACGTGGACATAGACACAGATGGGCTGTAGATGTGTAAGAAGCACTAAGGATGCACAGCGAAGGTGTAGAGGAGAGTACAGCTTGGTTATGAGGCCAGGTAAGGCTTCCCAGAAGAGGTGGGCCAACCTGAGACTAAGTGCAAGACACTGGGCAGAGCACGTGCAAAGGGCATGTCTCCTCTCCCTCCCCCTTCTCCAAATTGGCAGACCAGGGCACCTGCCCAGGAAGTGCCCTCCAGCCCTGGGCTGCTCATCAGAGAAGCTTCTCCCAGCCTTACCCTGCCCCCACACCCTTCCCGGGCTTCTTAGCACCTAAGTCACTGCCTGGAGGAGCCTTACTTTGTTCTCAGTGTCTGAGAGGATGATGTCCTGATGAGTCACAATTTCCATAGGACTGGTCAGGAACAGGTCCTCTTCTAAGCTAGCCTCTCCACTGTCTGCCTTCTTCATGGGAATGGCACTGGGTGGTGGCTGCCCAAACTTGATGTTCTTGCCCAACTGTCGCTGGAGAGAAACCAAAGACAGACGTTCTGAAGCCGCGAGGCAGTTTACAGCAAGCACAGCCGGGTCCCCAGCATATCTAGCAGCACTGAGGCAGATTCGTACACAGCTGCTTCCTAGACTAGACACCTTGCCAGCAAACCACAGTGCAGTCCTGCAACGAGTGAATGTGTTTTCCAGCATCTGTTCTTTTCCTTTCGTACCTTCAAGCCATGAGCTTTTCCACTCAGCCAGCTCTTTTGTGGGGATGCCATCATTTCCCAAGGGAGTAGAGAGACCATGTTTCTGAACCGAAAGTTGGGGATATACGTGAAGACAAAAAATTTTGATAGACCTCTAAATTAATTTGTATAAAAAGTCTTTTAAAGGTATAAAAATTGTATAGAAAATAGTTACGTGAAATGCAGGAACCACTGGGGGAGAGCAGTGCCCTTGTGGTTGCTGCGACAAGGGACCCCTCCAGCCCCCTTTGGACACATTCCCCTTGAATTTTATACTTCGACTGCCTTCCTCGCTGCCCTGAGCTTGAACACAATGTTCTGGCCATAGTGGGTACCACTGACGAGGTGAAGGAGGCCCAAGGACCAGCATGTCTTTCCATTATCAATGCTGATATCATAGGAACAATCTTGTGCTTCCACTGGGACCTCCTCTTTGCCTTGCTCTAGCCACCCACTGTGAACTAGGGGACAGAAGACACCAAATAGGGAAGAGGCAGAGAAGTAGGCAGGAGAAAAGCGCCAAGGAGGGGCTGCCTACTGGTGAGTGGCAGCTAAAAGAGCAGGGAGAAGGGAGAGGAAAACAGGGAGTAGAAATTAGAAAGAAAAACAGTATTTCCAATTAGAGAAAAGGCAGATTAGAAAAGGAAATATATTCTCTGATGAAAAAAAAAATGTAAACACAATAGCCGAAGAAAGGGCAAAATATTTAATGGGTTGTGGTAGAGAAAATGAAGGACATTCAGGAAGAAAAGAGGTATGCGGTGGTAATCTGAGACGACTGAAT
>NW_011888858.1:2384340-2389592 GCF_000151845.1 Pteropus vampyrus
GCATGTCTTTCCATTATCAATGCTGATATCATAGGAACAATCTTGTGCTTCCACTGGGACCTCCTCTTTGCCTTGCTCTAGCCACCCACTGTGAACTAGGGGACAGAAGACACCAAATAGGGAAGAGGCAGAGAAGTAGGCAGGAGAAAAGCGCCAAGGAGGGGCTGCCTACTGGTGAGTGGCAGCTAAAAGAGCAGGGAGAAGGGAGAGGAAAACAGGGAGTAGAAATTAGGAAGAAAAACAGTATTTCCAATTAGAGAAAAGGCAGATTAGAAAAGGAAATATATTCTCTGATGAAAAAAAAAATGTAAACACAATAGCCGAAGAAAGGGCAAAATATTTAATGGGTTGTGGTAGAGAAAATGAAGGACATTCAGGAAGAAAAGAGGTATGCGGTGGTAATCTGAGACGACTGAATTGAGTATATTATACGAACTACTACTGCCTTGATCTAGATCAGGGTTTCTCAACCTCAGCACCTTTGACACTTAGGGCCACATAAGTCTTTGTTGCAGAGAGCTGTCCTGTGTACTAGAAGACGTTTAGCAGTGCCCAATGGTCTCTGGACACTAGCTGCCAGTAGTAATCCCTCTTCCCCAAGTCGAGACAACCAAAAAAGTGTCCAGATATTGCCCAATGTCCCCTGGGGAATAAAATCGCCTCCGGCTGAGAACTACTGCTCTAGATCTAGGTACTTGGGTTTCATAGTCCTTTTATGCCTCAAAAAAAGAAAGAATACATTATCTGATGTTTAGCTTTAATTTGGCTAACCTTTAATCCCGCAGAGCTGCGGAGAGCCTTATAGCAAGCATACAGTCCGACCTCTCACTTTGCAAAAAAATGTCAGAGATCCAGTAGGGAGAGGTGACTGGCCCAAGCTCATGGAATGAGTGGCCCCAAAGGAATTTGAATCTAGGTCTTCGAAAATCACATTTAGTGCTATTTACATTGCACTACACTGGTTCTTATAAATTTGACAGCACACTTCCTTCTTATAGGGGCAGGAAAAAAGACATGATGCAGCATTTCTGAAGTTCCCTGGCAGAGGATCCCTCAAATAAAATGCGCCTTCTCCCTCTGAACTCCAGGGTACCACCTCCGCCCACCTCCATCCAGCTCCCCCTCAACCCTGCATGGTGGACGGTGAGACTGCAGAGACATGAAGGAGATGAGCCCGAGACTCCCCTCCCAACACCCCCCAGGGCACCCCAGCATGCCAAGTCAGGAGCACAGAAAGACAAAGACTTGTATTTGATCTGCTGGTATTTCAGCCTGAGCCTGGCTCCCCTGGCACCACAGAGAAGGCACGCACATCGAAAGCCTGAGTTCAGCCAGTGAAGTACAGCTAGAGCAGCCTAAAAGGGTTTCGGGGAGGAGAAGGCTGGAAAGGGGTGTCTTCTAAAAACAAGTTTAGCAAGAAGCGGCAGTTAGTATCTACTCTAAGCAGATCAATAAGCAGCCACGGTTATTAGAGCAGCCGATGGAGTTAGACAAGAGGACACGGTGTAATAAGGTCACAGGCCTGTCTCACTCTGCTGCCCTGTGGGAGAGGGATGGGCACCTGGGCAGAAGAGGTGGGAATGGTTCCCGTGTCCGAGACTCCCAGCCTGGACTTTGTCCAGCAGTTACTGCTTCTCTAAGAGTGTTGGCCAAGAGCTGAGACCTCCTGTGTCAGGCTCTGCCATCTACTAATGCCCCTGAAGGACTAATGGAAGGATTCCTTCGATGTACAAAGAAAAGAATATTTCTTTAACAAGCTTTCATGGAGAACCTGGCCTAACACTCTAATGCTGTTTAGTTAGGATTTTTGCCACCACAAAAAAAGAATGAAAATGTTGCTATTTTACTCTGTTAGGGCCCTTTTTAGAATGCTGATATTGGTCCACCCCAATACTTACGAGACAAAAAGAAAAAATGGCAAAATGTAATCACAGTCTGGATTGAAATAAAATTCAAAGATGGGATGGCTCTCACGGCTACCAGTGGAAAAGAAAAGAGAGAGAGAAAAAAGGATGGAATAAGAATAGGAGAAGTAAATTCCATGGGACAAAGCAGGTAAATGGAGAGAGGAATGTTAAGAAATGAGGTTCAGTGTTAAAGAAGAGAAACCAATGGCGAGGAAGTGGCAGGGTCAGAGGAAATGCATGGAGAGGAAGAGTGACAAGGGCCCAGGAAGAGCTCCAGGACTGACTGCAGGTGCAACAGCTGAAGGCTGCGGGAGCAGCGAGGAGGAAAAGGGTGAGAAAGAAAAAAAGAGGGAGGGAGGGGGGATGTGTATACATATCAAAGGGTTGATTTATGTCCCAGATATGTTCATCCTGGCAAAAGAAACACATGCTGTTGCCTTTGAGAATGACAATGTGCATCTTTGTAAAGCCGCTGATTTAAATTCCCTCCACAGAAAATAAATTCAGGCTGGTGACGAGGGAGTTTCGGAGAAGGAAGTGAGATGGAGGAGGAGAGGACCCAGGTAATCAAAGAAATGACAGCCACTGTGGTTAGGGATAGGGCTGCAGCCTCTTTGTCCAGACAATGGGCTGTCTTCACAGACACGCCCTGCAGCTGTCAGAAATGAGACAGTGAAACAAGGCTAGGCAGGACTAAGTGTCCAAGGCCGTAGTGACTGATCCTCAGACTCTTGAGGTCAAAGCTCTTGCACCTGCAAGAGCTCTGCAGTCCCTGTTCCAAATGCCTCCTTCCGCTGACGGGAAGACTGGCTGTCACCACACTCTGTGCGATTTACTGACAATTAAAACGTTACTGCTAAAACCTAACCGGCAGTCTCAGGTGTTGTGTAAATTGAATACAGGGATAAATGTGGCTTTTTTGGTGACTTCAATTCTGCCCACTATTCAGGCATTGTCATAAGAGAAACTTTGACATAAGCAAAAAAGAAAGAAAGAGAAAAGAAAAAAACAGACTGCCAAGATAAGCTTGACCTTAAGTTTACAGAGAAAGAAACTACGACCGCTCTCTCAACTTTTTTTTTTTTTTAAAATACCCATGGCTCTTTACACATCCTGCAATTATAACCATAGGGGAGAGAGGAAAGTTATGCCTATGCCGTGAATGTATGCTGCTTGTGGCTGTGAATGGTGTTACTGTTGAGACCGGAATGTGAGCTAAAAGGGATTATATTTTATTCATTCAAATCGGGCCATTTTGTTGTAATATGGAATGCTGGAGAATGATGTCAGAGGAACGCACATCCACATTTATGAGGCTTTTTTTATAGTGTGGAAATTCCAAGCATGTCATATTCTGCAGCTCTCACACTGCCAGTGTTTGCAGTTCCCCAGATTTTTCATTCTTCAGACCATGTCTGTAAGAATAAAGTGGAGGAAAAATAAAGGTTCTGTCTTCTTGAGCAAATTACAGATACTCCCATAGTTAAAAAGACATTTTTTTAAAAAGCAAAAGAAAAAGCATACAGATTTAAAGACATGTGCTCTATAAAGAAATAGCTAAGAGCAGGTATTTATTCTTTATGTCCTCGACAGCTGCATGAAGTGTCAAAACCCTCAAGCATATGACACTTTGGCATTTTTATGTGAAATCCAGCTCAGCAGGAAATAGTAGCTACTGAGAATGGAAGTATTCCCTCCTGAGCTAAATAGTCTGTGGACTAATAGACTAAGCATTTTCTGACAAAGGTGTGCTATAATTCTAAGGATTACCTGCAGGCTTAGACTGTGGTGTTCCTGAGTTCTATCATCAGCTGGTAGATACTTCACAGCCTGGTCTGATCTAAAATAAACAGGCACCTCCCTCAGCTGTGCTCTGGGTAGCTGTAGGGAACGTCAAGGTCAGCTTACAAAGCTACTCCGTGCTACACCAGGTGAACAGTGACTTTGTATAGGTGGCAGATTTTAAGAACTGGAGGGGCCTTTAGGATCATCCATCACATGCATGCTCTTATTTTTCGGATGGGGACAATGAAGGTCAAAGATGTTAAATGACTTCGCCGGAGGCCACACAGTCAGGTGGCAGCAGAGGCCGAGCTTATTTTACCTACTGTCCATGGAACAACTAATTTTTATGTATAGAGTCCTCAGAAAGGACACTATAGTTTTTGTCCCTACACCTGTCCTGTTGTCAATATGTGCATGTATTATTTTTATACAAAGAACGATTTTTTCTTTTAAAGTTTCAATAATTTGCCACAGAAATTTTCATGGGAGGTAGATTCACTTTATTCAGAAAAACATGGGCTTATTAATGCTGTATTCAATCATTCTGTGCTCGGTAGAGAGATACTAACCGCCACAGGTGCAACATATGACAGTTTTAGCTGAGATGACTACATGTGACCACTAGAGGGCAACCTTTACAAGTGCAGTCATTACAGGCACGGTTCTGTGGGTTTCCAAGGACTGGGAAGTTTCTAAAGCCAGAGAAAAATGGCTGGGGGAAAAAAAAAATGGCATTCCAATAGAAATCTCATTTCAAAAGAATGTCTTAATAATGGTGGCTAATCAGTTTGCCAAGACATTTACCGTCAGATAGGTGTCATCCATTACTTCTCTCTCTTTTTAAAATAAATATACACAGATACACAAAGACAATTTCAGACATAAAAAACATACATGCTTCTGACGTTACTAAGCACCCTCATTCCATGCTGGAGTCTACGAGGGGGCAGTCTTTTATGCTGCTTACTAAGCATCAATACCAGCATAACGTTGTCATGGAAAAATGCAAAGCATTCATGCAATTTAATAAAGATTACTATTTCTACGACTTACCAGGAACATACTGCTTAGTCGACTGAAAAATAAAGCACAGTCTTTTGGGGGTGATACAGTTATATCTTATGTCACTCCAAAAATCACATTTTCTATGATAATGGTCCCCATTTCCCTCCTTGAAGAGCAAAGCTTTCTATTTTTAAAAAATATAACTATAGAGCTGTAAAGAAGCTTGTGAACCCGTAGAGCAGAAGCAAAATTAGGAAAACCTTGTATGATTAGATATTGTCAAAAGAGAGCACTCAAATTAGATATTCTGCTGTACTTACATTTCTCTTGTGTTAATAGAATTTTTGCTTCAGGTAAGTTGGTTGTTTTACATTTTATTAATTATGAGATCGTATTCTTTAACATCGTGTCTCATTGCTAATAGGAATAATAGGCAGTCACATGTTCTTATTGAGTTTCTATATTTTCAATACTGTAGAATTATGTATCATTTACAACTCTAAAACCACTTCTTGGAGCAGCGTGGCATGTGCTGTGACGTTACAGAGCAGATAT
>NW_011888858.1:2389642-2391702 GCF_000151845.1 Pteropus vampyrus
CTATAGTTTTTGTCCCTACACCTGTCCTGTTGTCAATATGTGCATGTATTATTTTTATACAAAGAACGATTTTTTCTTTTAAAGTTTCAATAATTTGCCACAGAAATTTTCATGGGAGGTAGATTCACTTTATTCAGAAAAACATGGGCTTATTAATGCTGTATTCAAACATTCTGTGCTCGGTAGAGAGATACTAACCGCCACAGGTGCAACATATGACAGTTTTAGCTGAGATGACTACATGTGACCACTAGAGGGCAACCTTTACAAGTGCAGTCATTACAGGCACGGTTCTGTGGGTTTCCAAGGACTGGGAAGTTTCTAAAGCCAGAGAAAAATGGCTGGGGGAAAAAAAAAATGGCATTCCAATAGAAATCTCATTTCAAAAGAATGTCTTAATAATGGTGGCTAATCAGTTTGCCAAGACATTTACCGTCAGATAGGTGTCATCCATTACTTCTCTCTCTTTTTAAAATAAATATACACAGATACACAAAGACAATTTCAGACATAAAAAACATACATGCTTCTGACGTTACTAAGCACCCTCATTCCATGCTGGAGTCTACGAGGGGGCAGTCTTTTATGCTGCTTACTAAGCATCAATACCAGCATAACGTTGTCATGGAAAAATGCAAAGCATTCATGCAATTTAATAAAGATTACTATTTCTACGACTTACCAGGAACATACTGCTTAGTCGACTGAAAAATAAAGCACAGTCTTTTGGGGGTGATACAGTTATATCTTATGTCACTCCAAAAATCACATTTTCTATGATAATGGTCCCCATTTCCCTCCTTGAAGAGCAAAGCTTTCTATTTTTAAAAAATATAACTATAGAGCTGTAAGGAAGCTTGTGAACCCGTAGAGCAGAAGCAAAATTAGGAAAACCTTGTATGATTAGATATTGTCAAAAGAGAGCACTCAAATTAGATATTCTGCTGTACTTACATTTCTCTTGTGTTAATAGAATTTTTGCTTCAGGTAAGTTGGTTGTTTTACATTTTATTAATTATGAGATCGTATTCTTTAACATCGTGTCTCATTGCTAATAGGAATAATAGGCAGTCACATGTTCTTATTGAGTTTCTATATTTTCAATACTGTAGAATTATGTATCATTTACAACTCTAAAACCACTTCTTGGAGCAGCGTGGCATGTGCTGTGACGTTACAGAGCAGATATCATTTAATACGATGAACGATTACCTAATTTTTAAAGAACTCCTAGAAAGCCCTCATAAAATACAGTGCTTTCATGGCCTGAAATCTTTTAAGTCACTCCTCTTAGAAAAGGCGTATTATGAGCCAGGAGTTTAGAACTTCTTAGGAATAATATTCCAGGAACCAAAAGACTTCAAGGAAAGAAAGGTAAAAGAAGGGAGTGGAGGATGGTCAAGGTTTTCTTTGGCCATCACCACCCTTCTTTTTCAATCTAGGAGAAGTGACAGCTTGCTTTTTCCTTTACAGTCTACAAAATGTGTAACAACAGCACAGCCAGCAAGAACCAAGAATGCAACCTGGTTAGGAAATGCTGGAATTTGAAGGAAGTGCCTAAGTTAGCTCTGAGGGCAGGACTATGGCCTTAGGCACTGGTGACAGCGGGTATAAAGATCTAGGCAAGTTTGGGTGTGGTTCCAGGGTGTTGGTTATTTCCTCGATTGCCATCTGCTATATGCAGCTGAGCATGTGTATGGAATATGTGACCAAACACTGATCACGAAAGCTAATGTTCATAGAAACATGATGTAGCAAATGTTCAGCAGAAACAAGAACATTTCAAGAAAATAGAAAATTTTCTTGGAATACAAGGCTTCTTGTCAGTAACTACTCAAACCAGCTGTTTCTTTTTCTTTCTTTCTTTCTTTTTTTTTTTTGCTCATTCATTCAACTCATTCATTCATTGTTTCAGACTTACAGACAGATAGGTGGAAACCAGCCCAACGGAGGCTCCCGTTCACACTCTGGATCATCCCCAAGCACCTCCACCTCAGAGAAGAACCTGCTTAGGCACTTCTGCCAGGCGAGTGATTCTACCAAGCAATCAGGCAAATCTA
>NW_011888858.1:2393192-2398063 GCF_000151845.1 Pteropus vampyrus
GTCTCTCTGGTGAGACTCTTAAGAAATTCGGAGAAAGGTAGGAAATATGTGTTCGGGAAATTCTGACAGGCTTTGTGCACAGTGAGCTTATAGATGGAAGGTATCCCAAAATACATGCTTCTCAGCTGAAGGGTTGGACTTCAAGGAAGTCCAGATTTCTACCTGACAGTGAGGTACAGGCAGGGTGAACTGCAGGAAGAGGAAGCAGCAGAAGTCAACTGTTCCTTACTTGATCTTGCAAACTAAGTTATCTCTGGGAAAGGAATAGACTACATCCAGGCTGTTCACAGGCAGGCAGAATCACACACCCTCTGTAAGATGAGGCAGGCACACTTCCATGCCAGGCACGCATCAGCAGCACCCCCAGGGGTGAGAGGGCACCATTCCTCCTCTCCCCTCCCCAGGGAGGGGCCCCACCAAGAGGTTTTTTCAGTGACCAAGTACATGAGAGAAGAGCCAGCATAGGGGTGGGGTGGTGTCCCCAGCTGGTGCCTCTGCACTGAATACAGAAATGCGGTGGGCAGGGTCCCAACCAAGTCTAGACTAGCCGAGAAGATTGGGCACCAA
The DNA here is from genome assembly GCF_000151845.1 of Pteropus vampyrus. Classification (NCBI taxonomy): domain Eukaryota; kingdom Metazoa; phylum Chordata; class Mammalia; order Chiroptera; family Pteropodidae; genus Pteropus; species Pteropus vampyrus. The sequence goes on from NW_011888858.1 coordinate 2,393,760, forward strand.
ATCATATCATCTAATTTGCCAAATTACAGGCAGCATGGTTAAAAAGCATATTAAATTAAGAAACAAAAAACTTAAATATGAGCCTCCTGGCTGTAGGATCTTAAGCAATAATAATAACCACCACCACCACCACCATCAACACCGTCATCCCTTACTTAGTTGAAAACACTGTGCTGAGTTTTACTTTCATTATTTCATCACTGGAATCTTGTTGCAGATGAAACTCAGTGGGTAAATAATCTTATCTTAAGTCATCCAAATAGAAATAGTAGAGTGAGAAACTGAATTCAGATCTGGTGAATGCAATCCTGTCCTAGCTAGGTGAAGGGTTTGAAAGTGGTGGAAGGTCTTAAGAGTGTTCCGTCCCATGAGTGAAATGAGGTATGGATGGGTCAGTGGGAGAAGAAGACAGGATGCAAACGGCACGTGGGCTGGACTATGGGAGGGTCGAAGATACTAAATAGCTATAATAATAGGTAAGTTTTCAGTTAAATAACACAAGATGCCTTAGAGCAGCAACCCACTTTATGAAATATGAGGCATTATTTTAGGATATGAATATGAATATGGAGAAAAATGAAATAAATTATCATCTGTGACCTATATTACAAAATGAACTTCCAGGTTCACCTAAAGATGCTGTGAAATAAACTTTTCATTCAAAGTTGTGGAAACAAACCTTTTAATATTGTTTAAACTTCTCTCTCCAATTCCTAGCTTGATTCAGGTGGGAGAAGAGGTAACTGACTTCAATTCTACGGTGTTTTTACAAATGGCTTATGTATATACATAGGCTCTAAAATATTCATAAGAACACATATACGCACAAGTCCATTTTAGATGTTTAGATGTTAATATGTTTACTGGCATCTCACAGTTGTGTGTACACGATATACCTGTGCTAAGCCAAGTTCCCTTCTAGTTTCTAAGTCAGTCTTGACTAAATCATGAAGTTTCTCTCTCTGCTCCCATTCTTTTCTCCAGGTAGGCTAAGAATTGACACTTTCCTGCTCTTTTGTTGCCCCAAACACTCCTTGTTGCCAACCAGGATTTAATTTCCACCCGTTCCCCACTTTTAGATGATCATATGAAAAAAAATAAGAATGGTAATAATAATAATAGTGGTAATAGTAGTAATAATAATAGTGCTAGTCACAGGGGTAACATTAATATTAGCTAAATTTTATCAGGCATTTGCCATGTACCTTGTATATATGCTAGCCTCTTTAATATCAAAATCCTTTAGATATATAATATTTAAACCTTATGTGGTAGTCACTATTATTAAGTCTATTTTATAGATGAGGAAAGTGAGGCTTGAAGACAGTGAGTGATCTGCCATAAATTAAGTGACTGTTTATCTGTGAATCTGTTTCTGGCCTCTGTTCCATTGGTCTGCTTGTCTGTCTGTCTGTTTAGCAATAATCCTACATTGTCTTAATTACTATAGCTTTTTAAGTCTTGGTATTTAGTAGTTTAAGTTCTTCAGCTTTTTTTTCAAGATGGCTATTCTTGTCTCTCCCCATAAATTTACACATATACACATACTAGCACACTCCTAGGATTACTCTTGTGATGGCACTGGATCTATAGATAAATTTCGGGATAACTGACATTTACAACATTCAATCTTTTAATCCATGAACACTGGATATCCCTTCATTTATTTAGATCCTCTTTACTTTTTCAATGTTTTGTAGTTTTGTGTGGAGAGGTCTTAGACTATTTTGATAGATTTATTCCTGCATATTTGATGTTTCAGAATCTACTGTAAATGGCATAGGTTAAAACTTATTTTTTATTTTTTAAATAATTTTTTAACTTTTTAACTGCTGTTGGCATATGATATTATATTAGTTTCAGGTGTACAATATAGTGATTAGACATTTATATTAATTACAAACTGATCAGCCTGATAAATCTAGTACAAATCTGACATCCTAGTTATTACAATATTATTGACTATATTCCTTATGCTATACTTTATATCCTCATAACAATTTTGTAACTACCAATTTGTACTTCTTAATCCCTTTCCCCTTTTTGCCCCCTTTTCACCTATCCATCTGGCAACCATCAATGTTCTCTGTAATTTCACATGTAAGTGAAATTATATGGCATTTGTCTTTCTCTGTCTGACTTACTCCACTCAGCACAATGTCCTCTAGGTCCATTCATGTTGGACCTAGGAAAAAATCATGCAGATGGCAAGATTTCATTTTTTTCTTTTTACGGCTGAGCAATATTCTATTGTATACATGTACCACCTCTTTTTTAAACATTCATCCACAGATGAACACCCAGATATCCTTCATATCTACACTATTGTAAATAATGCTTCAATGAACATATAGATTCCCATGTCCCTTAGAAGTAGGGATAAATTCCCAGAAGTGGGATTACTGGGTCCTTCTTTGTTTCTTCTTATAGCCTTTGTTTTAAAGTCTATTTTGTCTGGTATAAGTATGGAACCCCAGTTTTTTTTTTGTTTGTTTCCATTTTCGTAAAATATTTTTTCTATCCCTTCACCTTCAGTCTGTGTGTATCTTTAGATCTGAGGTGAGTCTCAGCATAGTTAAGGGTCTTGTAGGCAGCATATCTAAGGGTCTTGTTTTCCTATCCATTCATCCACCTTATCTTTTGATTGGAGCATATAATCCATTTACATTTAAATTATTGATAGATATATAATTATTGCCATTTTATTATTTGTAATTTTCTTCCTTCTTCTTAAAGAAGCCCCTTTTAACCTTTCTTATAATACTGGTTTGGTAGTGACAAACTCCTTTAGCTTTTCTTGTTTGGGAAGTTCTTTATCTGTCCTTCAATTCTAAATGATAGCTTTACTGGGTACAGTAATTCTGGTTGTAGGTCTTTGCTTTTCATCATTTTGAATATTTCATGCCAATCCTTTCTGGCCTGCAAAGTTTCTGTTGAGAAATCAGCTGACACTCTTATAGGAACTCCCTTGTGGATAACTAATTACTTTTCTCTTGCTGCTTTTAAGATTTTCTTTGTCTTTAACCTTTGACATTTTAATTATGATGTGTCTTGGCGTGGGCCTCTTTGGGTTCATCTTTGGGACTTTCTGTGCTTCCTGGGCTTGTATGTCTATTCCCTTCACCAGATTAGGGAAGTTTTCTGTCATTATTTCTCAAACAGTTTTTCAATTTCTTCTTCTCTTCACCTTCTGATATTCCTATGATACAAATGTTGTATGCTTGATGTTGTCTCAGAAGCCCCCTTAAACTATTTTAATTTTTCTTTTTTTTTTTGGATTCTTTTTTCTTGTTGCTGTTCTGATTGGGTGTTTTCTGCTACCTTATCTTCTAAATCGCCGATTCAAACTTCGGCTTTTTCTACTAGATTCCCTCTAATGAATACTATATACAGATTTGTAATAGAATACTTCATTTCAGTTATTGTATTCTTCATTTCTGACTGGTTCTTTTTGTTTTGTATCTCTTTGTTAAAGTTCTCACTGAGTTCATCTACTCTTCCCCTAAGTTCACTATTCATCTTTATAACCAATGTTTTGTCTCCATTTTCTTGAGTTTTTTTTTTTCTGGAGCTTTGTTCTTTCATTTGGGCCATGGTTTTTTTTTTGGTTTTTTTTTGGTTTTTGTTTGTTTGTTTGTTTGTTTGTTTTTTGTCTCCCCATTATGGCTGCCTCCCTGTGTTTGCTTCTATGTATTAGGCAGGGCTGCTATGTTTCCCAGTCTTAGTAGAGTATCCTTAGGTAGTGGGGGTCCTATGCCCAGTGGCACTGTCTCCCTGGTCACCTGAGCTAGGTGCTCCAGGTGTGTCCTCTATATGGGTTGTGAATGTGTTATAGTTGAGCCTTGGTTACTGTTTGCTCATCAATGGGAAGGACAGACCCTCGGGCTGACTGGCTATGAGGACTGGCCATGACTACAGTGGAGGGGCTTTTGTGCAGAGGCTAACCCTAAGGAATAGAATTCGCTTTAGCAGGAGCAGTCTGCCCTTTGTGTGTGTCATCCTTGGATGTGGCCCTGGGTAGTGCTCTGGCTTAGACCAAAGCCGGCCACTGAGCATACAGGCCTGTGCCTCCTGGGAGGGGCCCCAACACAGGCCAAGTTCAGCCATGGCCAGTGCCCTGCCCAGGGCCATCTGGCATGAGGCATCAAGCAATTTGAAGATGGCTGGGCTTGGATGTGCCTCGAAGGGCCAAGCTGCAAACCAACGTCAGATGCTGCTTATTTAGGTTTTGTGAACCTTTGAGATTTTAGAAAAAGTCTTCAGCATGATCCAAGACAGGCCATCTGTATGGAAAAGCCACTGGA
>NW_011888858.1:2399358-2399758 GCF_000151845.1 Pteropus vampyrus
GATGCTGCTTATTTAGGTTTTGTGAACCTTTGAGATTTTAGAAAAAGTCTTCAGCATGATCCAAGACAGGCCATCTGTATGGAAAAGCCACTGGATGCAGCTTGGGCGGGGGTGGGGTGGGGGGTGGTGGCGAATATTGGGCGGGGTGCAGGTCTCAGAGAACCACCAAGGCAGGGTGACCAGTGTTAGCCTGGTTGATAGAGACTCAGATATGGTGGCTGCCTGGGTCTGCATGTTGGGAGCAGGGAGGGCTAAACAAAGAGACAATGGATTCTGCCAGCACTTCTGTCTGGAGAAAGCTGCCGCTCTAGCCCGTGCCCCGAAGTGAGACAACTCATTTTCTTCCGGTATGTATGTCCCTGGTTTCTTCAGAGCTGCAGCTCCAGTGCTGGAGCTCAAA
>NW_011888858.1:2401283-2405808 GCF_000151845.1 Pteropus vampyrus
CCGCCCACACTTCCAGTTGTTCATGGTGGTAGCACTGATTTGCTACCAGCTAATTCATCACAACTATAAGTGGAAATAATTAACTTTTTTACATTTATTAAGTTTCTGCATGTGAGAACCTGCCTGTTGATATGGTTACTTTGAAAAGTGACCAGAAATATTTGTATCTTTTTCTTCTTCTATCTGGTTTTTGTCCCATTTTAAAACTCTGAGAAGAAACAGTAGACGAGAATGCTAATTGGTTTATTAGTTATACCAATGAACAATCTCCTCTAAATAATTCAGTGTACATAATGTAAATTAATACTAAATCCTCATCGATTTGGTTAATTTAAAAATTTTGGTAATCATGGTTACCAGTTCTGCTTCCAAACAACTCTACAACATAGATTATTTCCTGTTCTCTAAAGGAGATGCTGAGACAAAGAATAGGTAAAATGTTGCCCAAAGTTGAGGCAGGGCTGGAATTGAAACTGAATGGCCCGGGTGTGTGGAGATCTCAGTTTGAAACTATGTTCTCGCCAACAAAGAACTCGGTGGAATCATTGTCCGTAACAGCTGGGAACTTCGAACTACATGATTGGGAGGAGGAGGGGCAATTCACTACAAATCGTACCTTGGCAGAGTTCATCTGGACTTCTCTATTCTTGACATTTAAAGATCTTTTACAATTGATTGAGAAGTAGGCCAGTCCTCCCCCTTTCTTTTATTATGAGTGAGCCGAGAGGCGAGGGGCCTCTGAGTCTCAACACTGCAACTCTCCCTCAGACTCTGCTCGAATGGAAGAAACGGGGTTTGCTGTGTGGGAACCTTCTCTTCCGATGCTGAGGACACAAAGTGGCCTCTTGATCTTGAGATGTATGAATACCTTTAACATCCACCAGATTTTTAACTTCTAATAGGAAGATTGTCAATACAGTCATTTCATAGTAATTTTAATTTAAACACAATCTGAAGTCAAAAGCAAGCGTATGTGATAATAGCAAACACTAGAAGGAGAGGAAGAGAGGCCCACTTGGAGAATTTAGAATACTAGTCTCTGAGGGACAGTTTTCATAAGCTTAGAGAAGAATCACAGACACCGCTTAAAGAGGCCAGAAAACATAGTCCCTTTGGACTTGGAAGTCTAAGCAGCCGAAGTTCCTAGGGCCTTACGGATAGGAGGGAGCGAGGATGGCTGAGATGCTGTAACTCGCTTCTATGTTTCTGTCCTGGCTGTGTCGTTGTTGTCATTGATATTATCATTATTGGCAGAGAGGTTTAGATTCCAAACATCTAATCAGAGGCTTTTAGTCGGCCCAAAGACACCAGCTTTTTTTCTTTCCCCTCCACTCTGCACTGACTCCTGTGGTTGTCTTTCCAAAGGCGTAGGTGATAGAACAGCCTGAGGCTTCTCTTCTGGCTTTAACAGTCACTTTTAATAACAGTCACTTCTATCTCAGCAGTCCCCAATATTTCTGGCATCAGGGACCAGTTCTCCTATGAGAATCTAATGCCTGATGATCTGAGGTGGAGCTGAGGCGGTGATGCTAGCCCTGGGGTGCGGCTGCAAATACAAATGAAGCTTTCCTTGTTCGCCCACCACTCACCTCCTGCTGTGCAGCCTGGTTCCTAACAGTCTGTGAACTGGTACTGGTCCGCAGCCTGGGGGTCGGGGACCCCTGGTCTATCTGACTCCAATATTCCACTCTCTTCTTCTACCTGCGTGTATCTAGGTACTGCTACTTAGTGGACCCTGCTACCTAACTATCCCACTGTCTCTGCAAATTCAACATGAATAAAAACAAACTCATCAGTGTTTGCCACAAAGCTCCCATAATTCCTATTTCTTTGTTACTGTCATCCCTCAGGCTCTGTGCTATACTATTTTATAAATGAGGTCAGGTTGAGGTGAGGGGAAAGGTATAGTGTAGAAGACCTTAACAATAGGTAATATCATTTGTCCTTGCACATTCAAAAATCCTTCAAAAACAGTGCAGAAATCAATGAGCAGAACTGCAAATCCTGAGCTCCTGGACCCATTTCAAGTCTGCATCCAATTCTGCGTGTCCACACTCCTCTACGACTGTGCTTGGGGCCCAGATCGCTGCTCTGAGCACCTCCAGGAGGTCTCTGCAAGTAAACTAGCAGCAAAAGGGGGAGTTGCTAATCCAGAGTGGCGTCAGCTGTGACCGACGCAATCTTCACACAATTTACAGTCACTGCCGACTCCGCGGGCCCTCTGTGATCACGGAGTCGATGAGGTCCAGGAAGGTGGAGAGACTTGATCAAGAAAGAACTGAAACCAGAACCCAGGCTCCTGACTCACAGCTGACAGTCTTCCCTTTTAACAGTGTTAGTAGGTGTTTGGGTCTCTTTGGGAACAAAGACACTGTGTGAACGGCCACTGGACCACGACAACACGGTGCCATTAGGACAGTCCTACTGTGCCCATGACTACAAATCATATACAAGAGAAGCTGAACCAATTTTACTGCTTAAACACCAAAGCCATCAACATCAAATAGGATGCCAGCATCCATGAATTTTTTCATACTTCCATAATACTGAGATATTTTTTATTGTGGTAAAATATAAATAACATAAAATTTACCATTTCGACCATTTTTAAGTATACGGTTTAGTGCCCTTAAGTACATTCATAACCACCATCCCACACTGAAGCTCCATACCCATTCAGCAATAACTCTTCATTCTCCCTTCCCCCCGCTCCTGGTCACCGTTACTCTCCTTTCTATCTCTATCAATTTGACTATTCCATGTAGCTCACATACGTGGAATAATATTTGTCCTTTTGTGTCTGGCTTATTTCACTCATCATAATGTCCTCGAGGTTCATCCATGTTATAGTATGTATAAGAATTTTATTCCTTTTTAAGGCTGAATAATATCCTGCTATATATGTATATAGCACATTTCATTTACCCACTCTTCTGCTCATGGACATTTGGGTTGTTTCTACCTCTTGGTTATTGTGAATAATGCCGTGAGCATTGGTGTATTAATCAAGATTTTTAAAAAATGTAAGACTAAAGCATTATGACTCATAACTCCTTGTAGACATGGCTGGAAGAGTAAGTAGGTGTGCCATAAGTCCTCATTTCACACCAAAGATCTGACATCACTTCCATATCTTCTGCCCAAATTAAACAGTCACTATCTGTAAAGATTAGTAGAGAATATAAGCAAAAGAAAGAGAAGGAAAGAGGAAAATGAAGAGAAAAGGGAGGAAGAGGATTCCTTTATTTTTGCCTAAAATCATGGGCAAATACTTGAAAAGCTTCTGGTTCACAGAGCAACAGCCTGTGGGTTCCATCCCCACCCCTCCCACTCCAGGAAGTTTAAACACCATGGGCAAGAACTATTATCTGGAGACCAGAGGCTTCTAATTCTAAGAGAAGGTGTGTTGCATTAGCACTAAGACCAATTTGGAGTGGCTTCCGGGGTCCTATTCTTCCTGCATCTTATTACATTTAAGCTCTTGGATCTAAGTCATTATGGCGTGGGAAGGAGAGGAGGAAAGCGACACTTCTGTTTCCCCCTGCTCCACCTCCTTCCCTTTTTCTTCCCCAGAGACAGCTGGCCTGACAGTCATAATTCTACCTAGAAGCTCTCAGAGGTTACTTAAGAATAAATAATATAGTACTCTGGGGTGCACTCTGGCAACACAGAGACCAAAATACAGGGCCGTTCTGAAGGACCTTAAAGGAAGCTCAGCTGAAGCCTGGATGGGTTATCGTATCATGCTGTAAAATATGGTGTGGATTATTACGCTAATGACCATACCAAAAGCAATACAAAGGTCACACTTTTTAAGCTCTGCCCAGGAGAAGGTTTCATTTTCACTATCATTTTGAAACCATTTCAGACTTATAAAAACACTGTAGGTGCAGTATGAAGAACTTTTGTTTTCCCAGACCATTTGAGAGTAGGTTGCTGGCACGGTACTCTTACCCCTGACCCAGGCAGGCAGTGGAGAGTCAGAAGACTTGTTCTTGAAGACATAAGAATGCGTGAGTGGGGAAATCAGAAATAAGTGGAGGAACCACTGAGGGCAGCTGAAGGGCCAATGAGTGTGTCATTGTCACTGTTGCTTTAGTTTTACCTCCGGCCTACTGTAACGTGATCGATATCTGTCAATGATCTCCAGCTGAAGTCCTCTCCAATTCCGCTCTCTCTCAAACTGTACGTTAATCTTGCAGCTCTTAATTCAACAGCTCAGAAACTTCCAGTGGTTCCCTTGTGCCAAAATCTTACCAGATGAAGCTGCAATTATTGATTAGCCCTTAAGGCTCTTCACGATGGGGCCCTAAGCAACTTTGGGCAAATCACTAAACCTCTATGTGCCTCAGTTTCCTTATCTGTAAATGAGGATGAGAAGAAGACCTACCTCATGGAGCTTCTGTTAGGATTAAAAGAATTACAATTTATAAAGCATTTAGATAGTGTAAGTGCTTATCTAAGTGTTACCGATTATTATCCAATATTACCCTACTTCAAAAACCCTATAAGGCAAACCCAAGCA
>NW_011888858.1:2407108-2426737 GCF_000151845.1 Pteropus vampyrus
TAAAGCATTTAGATAGTGTAAGTGCTTATCTAAGTGTTACCGATTATTATCCAATATTACCCTACTTCAAAAACCCTATAAGGCAAACCCAAGCAGTCAGTTCCCCAGATATCCCCTCTGGGCTCTATCATTACCTAGGCTCTTCCTCTCCAGGGACGGTTTATTGCCAATCTCAGTTCAGGTCCTACCCATCTTTCAAGGTCCAGCTCAAATCTTACCAACCCCACACAGCCTTTCCTGCTTCCCTAGAGGAAAGGGATCTTTTCTCCCACTGAAAGCCCCTATGTACCTATCTCTTGTTGTTTCATGTTCTGGTTACTATAATCGTGCCTTAAATGAGAGGGAAAATAAAAATGCTTTGTATGTTGTCAAGGGCGACACAGATGTGATTCTAATAATGGCATCATCTTATCTCTGCCACAGTACTATGAGTTGCATGAGGGTAGGGATCACATCTATTATCTTTGTTTCTCCCAAAGTGCTTTATACAATAAAATTTGTGAGTAAATTTTTTCAATGGATAAGTAAATGATTGATATTGCAGGGTATCTAATCAGATGTGTTTTCCATGGAGAAGTCATTGAGGGAATAGAAAGCATGATACAAACATGTCGATGGGAGGAGAGGAATATTTTCAGACCATGGTATATTTCAGGTAGATCAGGCCTGTATAGGAGGCCATTGTGGAAAGCTCTGAGAAACCAATGGATGGACGAGTCAGGAGGATGTCTAGCATCTCTTTTTTGAAGGTTTCTTCTGAGCCCTTTTTTCAACTCAAACCGGGGAATTGCTCCAGGCTTTGCTTCCCACTTTCTATTTCAAACCTCCCTATCACCAAGTTTTCCTAGTTTCATTCTTCGTCAGTCACAGTTCTTAGTCACAAGCAACAGAAACTATGTCTCACTCAACTAAAAGAAAATTTCCTAGAAGAACAGTGAGGGCTCAAAGAACAATGGCAGCGAGTGATAAGCCTTGGAAAAAGGATTGACGAGAACTCTCACAGTCCAGGCATCAGGACCCACAGCAACACTCACGGCGGTTACAGAAGGCTTTCATAATTGTGTCCCTTGCATCTTTGACCCACCTGCCAAGTCAAAGCCTAGGAGAGAAAGACTGACTGGCGAGGCTAAGTTGTGTGCTCGTGTCAGGCTGCAGAAGGAGAGGAAGCAGGCACTAGGTCCCGTCAGCAGTACACACAGTGAGGCAAACTTGAATCCTTGAAAAGAAACCTGGGTGCTGTTGAGAAGGGGAACTGGATGCTAACGGCTCAATTACCAAAAATAGCCACCATACTCTGCTTTTGAATCTGTGTCTTGATTCTCCTTTACGACCTAGCTCATGTGGATGGACAACGATTTGCTCTCTGATGTTTTGATTCTACTTCTCTTCCACGAGGCTGCCTGTCTTTCTTGGTGGCACATGCTGCTTCCTGAGAGCAAAGGATGCCACACCCCATGGTACTGGGATGCCCAAGCCCAGGTCCAGTGCTCTGTGCCCATGCTTATCTGCAGATGTGATAGAGATCAGAGGGCGCTTGATGGCCTGTGCCCTGAAGCTTGGGACACTAGAAGGTCACAGTAGAGAAAGGTGAGAAGCAAAGCAATATGAAGCTAGCCCTGTAGTCATGCTATTTCATCCCTCACCCACTATGCACTTAGTGCCAAGGAGAGTAGAGCAGGGTCAAGAAAAGCCATCTCCATTTTAAATTCTGTTATCTGTAACTACTGCCTGCAGTGGGGCCTGATGTGAAAAGAACAATGAAATATTAGGGGAAGTTTGCTGGGGGAGGTATTTCTGGAAAAGTTCTCCTCATTCCCAAAATATGACAGAAGACAGAGATGGTCCCTTCTGTCCCTGGTCTTTGTCAACTGTATGCGACACCTGAAACTGTGACAAGCCATGCTGGGGCGATAAGGGAACAAGCCTGAGAACAAGAGCCTACTCCCTGAGGAGACTGCTCCCCGAGAATAAGAAAAAAAGCATCAGACCAGATCTTGATGATGTTGCTGAGTTGCTTCATTAATGAACTTTGGAACTTGGAAAGTTCTCTAGACTTTCAGGTACATCAGATACTATATTTCATTACTGTTGAAGGTATTAGTAGCCATGTTTTCTGTTACAGCTGATTGCATCCTACTTGATACGGCCTTCTAGCCACTACTCTAAGAAATGGGCACAGTATAAGACCTACTGACATCATCTAACCTTGGAGCTTACAGAGGGAAATTCTCCCACCCCAAAAAAGAGAAGCTCTCCACAGCTGCACAGTTAACACGTGTCTCAGGCCAGCCCTCTTCCTCCTCCTTATCCTTTGTTTTTTTTTGGACAAGCATCATGTAATTTGGGACCATAGATATTGGGTAATTACCATAGCAATGATTAGGGATTCACTTCAGGAATAAGGAAATATAATTATAGTTTCATTGCAGCTTGTTTCCATGACAACAGGGGCAATTGCAATTGATCAGCAGTTTTCTTCCTAAACAGATCCGTGAGTCTCATTCAAATGAAATGCTAAAGAGCAATTAACTATCCTCATGAAACTAGAGTTGCTGGAAGAGAGTGGAGTCACATTATATTTTGTGTGGCACCTTTGACAAGGCTCAGCACTGACTTTGGTATTTTATGAAAATATATGGTACTCAATAGGCTATAGAGTACCCAATTACCTAATAATTACAACAGAAACAGGATACATCTACTACAGCCCCTTGGCCCAGTCCTGTATCTATATCACATAAGATGAGTGATCCAACCTGCTTCTAAAGCTCTGTAGGGAATCCATGTGCTTCCATGCTATCTGTTCCACTCCTCAGGTGCCCCACCTGGACAAAGATCTTTTCATAAACCTTTCTAGCCATCACCAAGATCAACTGAGTCTTGGTCTATGCTCTGGAAGTAGAAAACTAGTTATCAACCTCCTTTTTATCTCAGTAATAATATTATCCTGCATGTGTAAAGTGCTAGCAGATAGTGTAATGTCACATGCATTTTTTTTTTTGTCCTCATAATAACCCTGGGAGATAGCACGTCCATGTAACAGATGAAGGGGCTTGCTTGGCTAAGGGCACACAGCTCATGAGCGAAAGCATCTTTGATCCCAAGAGGACCTTGGCTCCTGATCTGTTCTCACCCATATATTGTATCTCCAATAATTGCTGTAACTGATCCATCAAACTTCTTTCCCTCTACACTCATGCAGCCCAGCTTTATTGATTCTCCTGCTTAGTCCCTAATCTTTATTCATTTAATGGTTTTTGTACCTCTTCTCTAGTCCCTGTCCAATTTCAGTATATCAAAGGTTCCTACGGATAGAGGATAAATGATCAAGTAAAATAAGTCTTTTCCTGACTTCATCTGAAAAGCAGCAAGGCCAACCCACCTAAGAAGCACCGGTAATCAGGGAGCCTGAGCTTCATTGTAAGTTTTTTGATGACATGTTGTCTCATTACACCAACTCTGTAATGTTCCTTTTCCAGCAGATCAGAGGGACAATGATACTTTACCATGGTAAGAAACTGAAGGATAAATCAGATAAACATTGACTTGTCTAGTGGGAAGAGTCAGAATGGTAAAAAGAGCAGTATTCATGAACTCATTCATTAAATGAATAATTCCTGAACACCTGCTATGTGCCAGGCGCAGTTCTAGAGGCTGGAAGTACAGAGAAAGGCATCCCTACAAGCTGCCCTTATGGAAAGGTAGAAGTAGTTGTGAGAACAATGGCAGAGGTGTCTGATCTAGGCTGAGGGGGTGAGAGAAAGTTTGTTCTGCTAAGAAGGCAAATTTGTGCAGAGAAATGAAGGATGATGAGAAATGAGCTGGATGAAGGAGGTAAGAATGGGGGATGGGGTTGTTCCAGACAAAAGGATTACTATGTGCAAAATCAGCTGACTTAAGATTCTAGTCACATCTCTAACACTAACAGCACTGTGATCTCTTTGAGCCTTATTTTCCCCATTTGTAAAGTAAAGGTATTAAAAATCATCTTAAACCTTTAACATTGGTGTGTGCATGTGTGTGTGTGTGTCTACTGAATAAGAGTGTCATATAAATAGAGAGTAAGATTTGCATTAGCCCTTCGGGGATGGAATGACGCATGGCGTCAGCCACAGGCATATAGTTTAAGAAGGCAGTTTCAAACATGACCTGTACCTCTTTCCCCATCTTCTTCATCTCATCAGAATGCCTGCACTGCCCAGCGCAGGGGCTCAGCACCCTCAAACAAATATGAGCGACTGCTGGCCCTTCCAAGCTAGACTGCTCTACTCTGCAGTGATGTCCTACTTCGAAATGATCCCTTTCTCTTCCACCCCAAATTTCTACCTCCTATTTTGGTGTTTTAGGGTTGGAAAATGGGCCCCTACATTCCTCTGCCAACATGAACCTATCACCTCAGCTAGCTATGACCTTTTCAATGCCACATTTATTCCTTTTTTTCCCTCAAAAAACCCCGTCTTTATTGAGATATAATTTACATGCCATATATAACATTCAACCTCTCACAGGGTACATTTCAATATTTTTAATATATTTACAGAATATACCATCATCACCACCTAAATTTAGAAGGGTTTTATCACTCTCAAAAGAAAACCCATACTTATTAACAGTCTCCCTCACACACACCATACGCTGTGCCTGGCAACCGCTAATCTTTCTGTCTCTATGGATTTGCCTATTTGGAGATTTTATATAAATGAAGTGATATAATATGTAGTCTTTTTAACTGCCCTCTTTCAATTAGTATAATGTTTTCAAAGTTTGTTTATGTCATAACATGGATTAGTATTTCATTTTTTTTTTTTATTTCCAAGTAATATTCCATTCTATGGATATGTACCACATTGTATCTATCCTTCATCTTTTGGTGGATATTTCCTACAACACATGGTAACTTTATGTATAACACTTTGAGGAACTGTCAAACTTTCCCAACATGACTGTACCATTTTCCATTCCCACCAGGAGTGTATGAGGGTTCCAATTTCTCCACCTTCTCACCAACACTTGTTATTGTCTGTCTTTTATATTATAGCATTCCTAATGAATACGAAGTGATATCTCATTGTGGTTTTGATTTGCATTTCTCTGCTTGCTAATAATGTTGAACAAGTATGTTTTTATATGTTAATGAACATTTTTATATTTTTTGGAGAAATGTCTATTCAAATTCTTTGCTTATTTAAGAAATATTTAAGAAATACGATCTTTTTCTATTGAGTCATAAGAATTCTTTACCTATTCTGAATATGTCTTATCAGATAAATGATATGCAAATGTTATCTTCTATTCTGAGGACTGTCTTTTCACTTTCTTGATGGTGTCGTTTGTGGCACAAAAATTATTTTTTATGTAGTCCAATTTATCAATTTTTTTTCCCTTTTTCACGTGTGCTTTTTGGTACCTAAGAAATACTCCTCTGTTTTCTTCTAAGAGTTTTACAGTTTTAGCTCTTCCATTTAGATTTGTGATTCATTTTTAGTTCATTTTTGTGAGTGGTATAAAAAAAGGGTTTAATTTAATTTTTTTTTTTGGCATGTGGCTATCCATCGTCCTAGCACCATTTGTTGAAAAGACTATTCTTTACTCATTTAATTGTCTCGGCACTGTTACAGAAAATCAACTAACCACAAATGTAGGGGTATATTTCTGGACTCTCAATTCAAATCCATTGATCTTTATAGCTATCCTTAGGCCAGTACACATTGTTTTAATCACTGTAGCTTTGTAACAAACTAGGAAAGTGTGAGCCCTCCAGGATTGTTTTGGCTATTCTGGGTCCCTTGCATTTCCATACGAATTTTAGGACCCCATTTGCAGAAAGGACAAATGAGATTTTGATAGAGATGGCACTGAATCTGTAGATCAATTTGGGGAGTACTGCCATTTTAACAATACTAAGTTTTCTGATCCATAAATCTGGGATGTCTTTCTATCTATTTAGATCTTTAATTTCTTTCAATGATATTTTGCCATATCCAGTGTATGAGTCTTACACTTCTTTTGTTAAATTTATTCCTAAGTATTTTATTCCTTTTGATGCTGTTGTAAATGAAATTGTTTTCCTAAATTCATTTTTGAATTGTTCGTTGCTAGTGTACAGAAATACAACTGAAATATAAATACTCCAATCTTTTATCTTACAATCCTGATCAACTTTATTTATTAGTCTAACAGGGTTTGTTTTTTTTGTGTGGATTCTTTGGGATTTTCTACATGTAATCATGGCATCTGCAAAAAGAGATAGTTTTACTTTTTCCTTTCCAAGATTGACGCTTTTTATTTCTTTTTCTTGCCTAATTGTCCAGCTATAACCTACGGTACAGTACAATATAGTATTGAACAGACATCTTTGTCTTGTATAATATTAGCTGTGGATTTTTTGAAGTTGCCCTTTATCAAGCTGAAGTAGTCCTCATCTATTCTATGTGTTTTTCTTAAATTATGAAAGGGTGTTAGATTTTGACAAATGCTTTTTCTGCTTCTATTGAGATGATCATATAGTTTTTGTCCTTTACTTTATTAATATGGTATATTATATTTACTGATTTCTATATGTTAAACTAACCTTGCACTCCTGGGATAAATCCCACTTGATCATGGTGTATAATCCTTTTTATATATTGCTGGCTTCAGTTTGCTAGTATTTTGAAGAGGATTTTTATGTCTATATTCATAAAACATATTGATCCATTGTTTTCTTTTTTTATCGTTGCCTGGTTTGGGTATTAGGGTAACACTGGCCTCATAGAGTAAGTTGGAAAGTTCCCTCCTATTCTATTTGTCACATTCATTCTTACATGAAGTCTGTGCTCATGCCATTCCTGATCTGAAATGTCCATGCCTTGCCATTTAGCCACTTCAAATCCTGCTCATCATCTAGTGCCAGCTCAAGGGCTCTTCATTCCTGACTGCTCCAGTCCCAGAGTGAGCTCGCTCTTCCCGGACCCCCTTCAGTTCTCACTGTGTCGAAAGTGTTATAGCTGTGCATGATATAGTAAATGCTGGGTGTTAGAAACTGGAAGCAGGACAAGTGGAGTCCCCGTAAGTAGGAGAGCCTCAGTCAGGCAGCTGAAGTCCAGAAGACACTTGAGCCCGGTGACCCAGGACCAGCAGGACAGCTCAGGGTCATGTGATAGCTCCCTATCACATGGCCCTGAGGGCTGCAGCCATCTTAAGAGGCAGAATAGTGGATGGTTAAGAATGGAGTCTTCACTGCTTGAATAGCGAGCGGCTCAGCAACTTACTAGCAAGTCACTCTCTAGCCTTAGATCTGTCATCTTTGAAATGGGGATAGTAATGTCAGTCTCAGAGTATCTTGATAAATGTTACATGAGTTTATTTATACAAAACACATTGCATTAAGTTCAGTAAGTGGCAGCCTTCACATGTGCTACAGGATATTCTCTATGAAAAAAAAAGTTTTGTGGTTAAAGGAATATTGAGAATGTTGTGTACTACACCCCTCTCCTTGTAGATTCCCAGGGTACATTAGCATAGTAAAAGCTCTTAAAAGTCCTATGTAAAGGATGCTATTTAATTTGTTTTGGCCCAGAAATTTTGCCAAAATGACCCTTTCTCCCTTTTTAAATTGAATATTCATTTAGCACACTTTGGGAACACACAGTATTAGTCATATCTAATTAATAAAGGAAGTCACATTAGGTTGTTAAAAACTGATCATGTTTTACTATTCTGCTTTCCTCATGGCCATGTATAGTTTAAAAGCAGCAGTCTAGGAGAAATGAAGACTTCTAACCTAAAGAAAGAACAGAATGCTTTAAAAGCCCAAAGGAAATGAGAAATTTTAGGCGGAAGGAGAAGATCAATAATGAGCTATTTCTAGCCATAGAGACATTTCTAGAATTAAAAAGTTCAGCTCCTTTAAATTCCCACCCAGTGCCGAAATTCCCCTTTATCAGTCCCAACCCCTGCCAGCACATACTCTGCCTCTCCATTTTTAGGCAGCTCTAGTAATTAGGAAATTCTCCCTCACATCGGGCTGAAATTTGCTTCCTTAAAAACTCTACCCAAGATCACTTTAACAGAATTTTATGTTTTAGTTAGAGCTGTCCATTTTGGAGACAGCAAAAAAAATGCACAAAAATTTCGTGAATCATTACACAATGAAAGTAACAAATCCACTGATAAGAATTGTTAAATATAACATCTTTCATTTTTTCCATCTGTAAATAGGACAAACAATCAGAAGTTCAGCTATACTGTAGGCAACAAATGTAATCTTTACTTCATGGGCGAAAGTACATGGCAATTGTCAATTCCCAAGAAGAAGAGGGGAAAATATATTTTAAAGGACTTTTATTTTCCCATCTTTTTAAATTTAAAAACATTGTTTTGAAATTCTTCATCCAAAGCTTATCCTTTCAGCTTCCTTTATTATAAAAACAAGTATTAATTAAAATACAGACATGTCTCATAAATGTAGGTTTATCAACAAGAGTCGCTAATACGAACAGGTAACATTACCTGTCTTTTACAGGAATGTAGCTGTTTGACCCAATGTGGACTTTTCCAGGGCTTTGTAAAACTTAAAACCTTAAGGAAACTCCAAAAGGTAAATGGAATAGAATTTAACTGGGGAAAGAACAACCAAGGTCCAGGCATAATTCAATAAGAAATCAGGGGCGTGGCAAAACCAAAAAAAGGATGAGCTGTGTTTTCATACAGTCCTTCCAAAGGAGAACTTTTTAGACTATATTTTGATTTTGCATTAAATAACTACTTGGTCACATTTTAGTGTCTGTACCTCATTCTGATACTGTGAGGCAAAAAGGTTCACGTTCTTATTCTACAAATGAAAAAACTAAAGTAAAATCAAAACTGATTCATACTGGACAATACTCAACTATGTGTCAGTAGTGACATCCCAGCGACTGGGTGGGTTCAGTGCTAGATGAGTTTTCCTTTCTTTGAAATAATTTCCTTCAGTTAAATTCAATAGTTTTCTTACTAAAGACAATGGAAAACAAATACAGGTCTGACAAGGAGAGCGTCAGTATTAGGACTAAAAAATGCTGTTGGTGAACACTACAGAGCTCAAGCACACCACATGCCTGAGGATTTTGTAATTTGTGCTCAATGGTAGTGCCTATTAGAATGTGCTTACTGACACACAGCACAGAGGATGTTTTTGTCCTTGTCTTTGAAACACAGCAAGAATATCACAGATTATGTCATCTATTCCTTCAACATGTACAATA
This sequence comes from Pteropus vampyrus, assembly GCF_000151845.1. Lineage (NCBI taxonomy): Eukaryota > Metazoa > Chordata > Mammalia > Chiroptera > Pteropodidae > Pteropus > Pteropus vampyrus. The sequence goes on from NW_011888858.1 coordinate 2,416,333, forward strand.
AGTTCTTACTTAACATCACATAGTCAGTCGGTTCTTAGAAACTGCGATGCATAATGAAACCAATTTTACGATAAGCTAACTGATATAAGCAAGAGTTAAGTTTCATATTTCTGGTTATAAACACATCATCAAACTTCTAAAGACCCCAAACACTTCTAATATTAAACACTGAAATAAATGTGAGCTCTACATACATTTTTAAAAGATTAATAAAAACAAGTAAGATCATTCTGTTTCAACTCACTTATTCCAGTTCAGGGTCGTGAGTGGCAGAGCCTATTCTGGCAGCCCAGGGCATAAAGCAGGACCTGGACAGGACACCACCGATTGCAGGGCGACCTGCACACACCCCCACACTCACTCAGACTGGGACAATGTAGCCACGCCAGTGCACCTAACATGCACACCTTTGGGATGTGGGAGGAAACCAGAGTTCCTGGAGAAAACCCACCCAGACACGGAGAGAACACGCAGACCCCTCACACACTGACCGGTAGGTACTTCCTCATCAATGCTATAATGAAACCATTTTCAAGGAAAAGTTATTCAGGGACCTGCTGCACTGTATTAGGACAACGTACGGAGTGCCAGGCATTCATAGGAAATATTTTTTGAGCACCTAAGTTAAGGCTGAATAAAACTTGGTCCTTGACTTTATGGAACTGACAGTTGTGTGTGAGAGAAGCAAATCAATAATTTCCATAGAAAGGGACAGGTGCCTGCCGGAGCTAGGTACGTGCTGCTAGAGGAACGTGGGCAAGAGCTATTGGATCAGACTGGGGAGTGGGTGAGGGCTTCTCAGAGGCACTGACTTCTAAGCTGTCAGTAGCAGAATTTAACCATATCTGAACTCTGACTTCAATTCCCAGCACTCAGGTGAGAAATACCTCCTGACCCTGCTTTTCTGAGTTCTTGACACTGTCATGGCCAGATTCAGTGCCTGTGTAGGTTCTAAGAGAGGGAGAAAAAGAGGGAGAAAGGAATACAGAAAATAAAGAGCAGACGTTGAAAGATCATTGCAGAACGTTCTGGAATTTGCTAGAGATGGCCCAAGGGTATGAAAGTGACCATCCTGTGCCTGAGCAATCTGCATCCTCGACATGGGTGTAATATCTAATTTATGACTACCCTCGTCACCAAAAAATAGGACAATCAGAGGAACCTTATTGAGCCAAGCCAGGGATACACTGTCTTCTACCATCAATGGTAGAAGCAAAGGCACTGATCCCAATGCTCTGCTAGAATGTGAAGCCGGACTTGTGTGTCAGCTCTCCAAGGTGAGAGACAGTCAGCTCTCCAAGGTGCGTTCCACACAGAACGCACCAAGTACCCCAAGTCTTCCACCTTCCCAAAGATAGAACACAGCTGTGATTCCGCTCCTGCCTCCTTTGGGATTCCATTCCCTACCTGGGAACACGGCCAAAGATTTGAAAAAAAAAAAAAAAAGTGTGAGTTATTACCTTAGACTGTGCTCGAGGGTCTCTTCATCAGAAGAGAACGTCCCATTGCTGACACTCTGGGGAAAGTGACTCTTCTTTCCTGCTGACGCCTCCTGGGACAGTGAAGTGTCTTTCTTTTTCCTTTTGCCAAATAACTTCTTAAAAGGCTGGAATTTGCCTCCCTTCTTCTTGTCTGTGGATTATAAGGTAAACATTTGCTGCAGTTTGACAGGGCTGCACCTTGGAGCATAAAAGCAAATTACAGCTGAGCTGCCTCTGGCCCAGGGAGGGAGCCAGGGCAAAGGGCGGCCATCTGAGTGAATGAGCGACCAAGCCCTGTGCCAGGAACGTCAGGACCAGCCCCCATCCATGCACAGTCAGGCAGAGACAAGCCAAGTGCACAGTAAATTTTCTGCCTCCTGGGCTCCCAAGAAGAACCTGGAGACAAAATGAAGGGGTCCCAAGCTTCATGGTGGCCGACAAAACACATCCTTGCACATGTCACACAAAGGTAGTGTCTGCTCTCTTTGACAAAGCAGATGGTGAGTGCCCTGCTCCATGGAAGAAGCTGAGAAAAACACGTAAGCCAGACAGGTGTTTAAGAAAATTTATATATGTATCTATTCTTCTCTGAGAACCACTCTGTTTTAGGCTTCGTTAGAAGAAAACTGCTAGCTCCTGGCACAAGCTTTGGCCCAAATTCCCTCCATCCCTGTATATATCCAGTTTATTTCTCTCGTCTCCTTTTAAAATCTACTCTGAAGAGCCCCAAAGGAGTTGCCATTAACATCTTTCCATATATTACTTCATCCAGTCAGGACCCAGGCTCATGGCCAGCCTTTCTTACAGATATTTTAGGCAACACCTTTCAGTTCTGCTTCAGATACAAATTCCTCCACATCACTCCACTCCTACCTGGGAAAAGAAAGTATAAATCGCCCCACATCAGAAGCATCTTCCCAGATCTTTTCTTTCCTTTAAGAAATGTCAAGAGCCATTTATCCAGTGGTCAGACAATCTTTTTCTTAAATTATTTAACCCTTACTATGTGTCACTGCTCTGAGAACTTTATTAATACTAACTCAATCCTCACAACAGTCCTATGAGGCAGATACTATTAACATGCCCATTTTATGGCTGAGGACCTGAGGCCCAGAGAGATGAATTAATTTGTCTATGTGATGGAAAACATACCTTAGAAGCCAGAGTCAGTAGCTTTGGGGGAAAAGGAAAGATGAAAGCTTACAACACATATAGAAAAATACCTGTACAAAACACAAAGGTATGGGCCTCCAACTCAGTATCAGAGTCCCCAGTACTGGCCAGAGTCTACAGAGAGATCTAGGAATAAAAATGAGGTTAATGATATTCAAAGTAGTCATCTCATTTCCTCTGGTGATCGTCTGTCTGGCCTGAGGGAAAATTTGAAGTAAGAAATAAGTGGTTTAAACTGCTTCAACCTAAGCAGTGGCATAAGACAGTGAGGAAGCAGATAGAATAATCACCAATTACAAAAAGGCAACATTCTGTGATCCTTACTGTAGCTGCAAACAAACATTCAAATTTCAGTGGTCCCTGAAACAACATTGTATAATATCACATTTAAAAGGAAAGGAGATTTCTAATATATCAGATGCCTCCCATATATACAAGGCTTTGTGCTAGGCATGCAATCCTCAAAAAAGTTAAATTTTCACTATGAATTATCTAAAAGACAGTAAAATATGCAATACGATTGAGATCATTTAAAATGGTAAAAACAAAAAAATATGGGGGGCTTGATTTCAGAATGTTTGTCTGCTTCAATGATTATTCATTCAGGAGTATAGGCCAGAGATTTTCATGACACCTACTTTTGGTTCCAATCAGTAAAATCTCCAATGGATAATTTTTTAAAATTATAATTAGTGGATTCTGAAGACTATCAAAGAACATTAGGCAAAGAGGGGAGTGGGGCTGAGAGGCTGGGAGAAAGGGATGAAGTACAAATTAGGAGTTGATAGATGGTCACGGGGATGGGGAGCACGGCATAGGGAATGCAGTCAGTATTAATGTATTGGCTAGGTGGAGAACCAGAGGAGAGAAAGAGCAATCAGGGAGATCATTTTATAAACTATATAAACATTTAACCAATGTACTGTATACTCGAAACTAGTAACACAATACAATACAATACAATACAATACAATACAATACAATACAATACAATACAATACAATACAATACAATACAATACAATACAATGCAATAAAGAACATTAGGCAAGTATTAAAAGAACTGACCTTATATCAAGTTGACTAAAAAAATTTAAATTAAAAAGATTTCTATAAGGTGCTACAGGTATCGCTACATTATTATATAGTTGGTCTTTGACACTGACTGATGAAATATTTTATCTATGATTAGCCAAGGCTCAAAATATGTAAATGACACCATAATTGTAAATGGTCATCATTGTAAATGGTCAAACAGCAATTATTGCTGTTTTACTTATTTCTGAGATAAATTCTTCCTTTTTCCTTGTATATCAATTGCCTTTTTCCAACTGCAGAAAGATCTAACCCCAAATTCTCTAATCAGACATATTCTAAAAGACCATAACAAAATTCTAAAAATATCAGTTATGATATCATTACCTCCAGCCTGGGCCCATAATCTAGCTTTTAAGGTAAGTAGAGAATTTTAGATGATTTCAGAATTTATTGATAAGAAAAAAAATTATCACTTGCTTTAAAGTCAGGGAGATTTGGTGATGTTTAGGTGAACTGGAACCAAGGGAGTAACTATAATTAAACACACATTAAATTACAGTTTCTTGAACAGACCACTTGTGTATTTAACTAACGGGTGTCTTGGTCTATGTGGTCAGCCAAGAAGGCTAATGAGGTCCTTAGTATTGATCGCCTCAGTGTCCAGAATGGTGGCAGCTACCATATAAAATATTTGCTGCCTTAGTCATTGTTGGGGGAGACAGAAAGTAAACAGTAAAAGAGGCCGAATACCACAACAAGAATGGGATAAAGACAGCCTTGGGGAGGACACCAGGATATGAAAGCCCCAGCGTGGAGAACTTGGTGGGCTGCGTGCAAGCACGAAAAGGCCTCCTTCAGGTTCTCCATCTGCAGAGCTGGCCCATTTGAGGACTGCTTGTGAACCAGGCACTCTAGCACTTTGTGCTGCACACTGTATAGGCAATAACCTGACATGAGCACACACACACACTATCCTGGAGGACGTATCAAAGTCCAAATGTCAGAAAGTGGACTTCTCAAGAAGTAGTCATGAAAGGCTGTTTCAGCAATGTCTTAGTTATTATCATGAATGTAAAGGAACAGTAAAATCTACCTGAACTAACCATTCAGCACCCAAGACTTCCTACCACAAGAAAAAGAGATTCTAAGATCTAAGAACACCAAACTTTTACAGAGGAGCAGTCTGAACACAGAGGCTCACAAGTATGCTCCAAAGTCTTAGTGCTTGGTCACACCTCAGTTATAAAAATAATTTCCCCCATACTCATTTCCAAAATCAATAATCCACTTTATCAGAAATATCTTTACATTTTAAATGAAAACTTAAAAGTTTATTTTTATGATTATTTTGCTACTGACTGGCAATTAATTAATTTTCCAGGACTAACTTTATGAAAAGACTCAATAATTACATTTAGGCACACCCTACACTCAGACTGCAAACTGTGATTAAGGAATATTATTAAGGAATGAAACTTTATAAATCAGAGAAGTAATTATTCTCAAAGTTTGGTAGAAGATCTCTTACATCAAAAAAGCAAATACCTAAATTTTATGAAACATTTGCAGTTCTATGCCACAACTGTTATAAAAACCCAAGCATTTGTCTATAAATATGCATTAAATAAACTATTTTTGATCAATTTATGATTTGGGGGCTGAATTAACAGTCTGTCTCCACAGAATCAACTGGATTCAGTGCATGGTCATCACTAGCAGCTATTTTCTTGACAAATACTGTGAATATTTTTGTACAGATGGGGCCTAAAAGATTAAAGCAATTTTAGCAATGTAGTAAAACAGAACTTCTGCAATGTTAATGTGAAATATTCCAAAATACAATGCCATGTAGAAGGAATATAGTTTAGCAAAGTATATAAGATGGCAGTTTAGAATTTTACGACACAATTTACTTTTGTTACGTGGTTGGGACATTGGAGATAAGAGCAGAGGGAGAAGAAGGAAATGCTCTCTCTACATTTGTTTTTTACTGGCTGCAGCTAGTTAGGGGTTAAGTGTGTGGGCCCCAGAGATAAGAGTAGTTGGCCAGAATCCTGATCCCATCTCTCACTAGCTATGAAACATCTGCTTACCAGCCTCTCTGGAAATGTACCCTCTTAAGGTCTAAGACCAAATTTATAGGAGAAAAGGCAATGGATGCCACATTGTTTTAATACTTCACCATTTTTGTGTTGTAATTTTTCACACGAAAGAACCTATATGTCTATATCTATCTTGTGGGATCACAGTAATTTTCATTCTTGAAGTACCAAAATGAATTAATTTATTTTCATCATCCAATAATTACTTTAGGGATTTTTTTTTTTCATTTAAAAGTGCTCATTATCCACTATTTCATGGGTATAATTATATACCATTTGCTGGCTGCATCATCATAATTACTAGTTTATATAGAAGATTCTAAAAATTAAAAATCGCTGGGCAAGTCAAGTAAATCTGATTCATTTTCCATTTGTCATAAGGATGCAATTCTTACATTTTCATTTCTAAATCTAACATAATAAAAGCATACAATTTCTCTGCACTGGATTATTTATATGGTACACTTCCAAATGAGAAACAGAATTTCCTGTCATAGTTCATTTGAACTATGGTGTTTCTCAGAATGTGCTCTGTGGGTCGTTACTAGGTTCTTATTCAAAGACCAGTACATTTGAGAAGCCAGGTAAAATAAAGTTGTTTCTTACTCATGGGACCTTTCAGAGTCTTTAATATGCGGATATCATAATTGCTCTCTGAAAGGGCATAGATAACGCAGTGCCTCCCAAACTTGTTTGGCCATGTACACTTGACTTTCTGGACATCCTCCACAACTATTGTTCCTCTGAACATACTCTGGGAAACACTTGCCTTCATTCTTTCAAACATCTTTTAGTTTCTTTAGGTACCATTTATTTCACACACATACCTCTCCTAAACTCCAGAGTACATTGCTCAGTAAATCTAAGTTAGATGACTGAAACATTAGTCATGTTTTAGGTCAAGTTCTTATTTCAAACACGCATGTAAATAGCATACATTAGGACATGGTACACAGCAACTGTCTGAATTCCATATTTTTACTAATTTAAGGGGAATTTTACAATGCTTTTCTTTGCTCTGGAACATCAGAGTACTTTTGAGAAGAAATTATTCAGTTAAAAAAGATTACTAGAAGTGCACTGTGATGCACAAGTATTTGGTGGCTATCACATTTTTAATGGACCCCATAATCCTGGTAATCTTCAATTAGGGGTAAAAAGTTGGCAACATATCAGACAGATCAAGCGTTTGGTGCCATGTGGACTGCAATGAGGACTGAGATTCTACTTCCGGAGAGGAGGGAAGTGGGTATCATAGCAGTCTGTCAAGTTACATGGGGGAAGAAGAAACGGTTTCCTTCTGGGGAAGCATGGAGGGAGGAAGATATTTGCTCCATGCTGATCTAGAGAAAGGATCAATAATACTCTTTTAGAAGAGCGTAGGGGGGTACTTGGAACTAATGGTGTGAGGCCCGGGGTGGTAGTGACGGTGGTAGTGATTGTAGCTTTCCCAAGTCAGAGGGCCTGGACGCTTGGATGGACCATCTACGGCATTTGTTGAAGATCTCTAAGGCCGGACTAGAGCTTGGATTTGCCGTTTCCTCACCCAGAAATGTCACTTTGTTCCTTCCCAATGTGATGAAATTCTATTCATTCATCAAGACCTATGTTCTTCAAGCTTTTCCCAAGTCCCCAAGCCCAGTGATAATTAATCAAACCTTCCTCTGGCTACTGTGTACGTTACTCATACTTCCGTTGTGCCACACCACGTGTTAGGGGCTGAACTGTGTCCCCCTAAAATTCACATGTTGAAGTTCTAGCCCCCAAGGATCTAAAAATGTGACAGTATTTGGAGATAGGGCCTTTAAAGGGTACAGGGTAAAGTGAAGTCATTAGGTGGGCCCTCATCCAATATAACTGGTGTCCTTATAGGAAGAGATTAGGACACAGACACACACAGACGGAGGACCATGTGAAGACACAGGGAGAAAAGATGGCCATCTACAAGCCAAGGAGAGAGGCCTCAGAAGAAACCAACACCGATGACACCTTGATCTTGAACTTCTAGCCACCAGAATCATGAGAAAATAATGTTTAAGTCACCCTGTCTATGGCACTTTGCTCTACAACCCTAGCAACTAATACATCACCTTATGGTTGTGTGATATTAAAGAGATCACATTAGATCTGCTGTTTTGTAACTGCCTTTACACCTTACCTAGAATACCTTTCTCCATTTGCCTAGAGAACACCTAACCATTTCCCCAAACACATTTCGAGTGTCAGGTTCCCTGGAAGCCATCCTTGAACACTTCAGCCAGAAAGCATGACCCCCTGCTCTGTCTCCATTTGTGCATGTACAGGCATCTATCACAACATTGCAAATTGTGCCATGGCTCCTAGACCACGAGTTCCCTGGGTACAGGAACTGCACCTTGTTCTGCCTCAGCGGCACAGACTATGATCCCTGACACACAGCAGACACACGTTAATACAGATCTACTGTTCCCTACCCGCTTAGGGCCAGATGTGTTTTAGCATTAAGGTATATTTAGACTGCAGTGGGGTCTCTGACAGCACTTTGTAATCAAATCAATGCAGTCTTTCTGGAAAACATTTTTATTCACCTTGAGTTTTGTTAACAAGTGAATTTGTACCAAACTTAAAAAGAACTTTGGGGATTCTGAAGGTACAGATAAAGGATAGGAATCTCTTTACATAGCATAGTCATTCTAAAAGTGACACTTGTTTTGAAAATGCAAATTTGTTTCAATGTGATTGATCTATGATATCACAACCAGGAGAAACACTAGGGGAAGGCAGAATTCTGTACCCAGCTGAACCGAGATGTGTAGGAATACACAAAATGCACACATGCACACACCTCAAATACCTACCGGTCACCCCAAATTGCTGCATGTGCTATGAGATACACCCACACACGTGTGGTGTTACAGTTTTCTGTCCAATTTCAGATGAGCCCCTCCCACCACCTCACAATAACTCACAAGCTGCAGCTCTCTGATGATGCTCCAGTCGACAAGCAAACTTCATGTCTTTTTTGAGGCAAAGTGCTATATTTAGTGTAGTATTTATGAATTTCATTACCATTTAACATGTAAAAGTACTACATTTTAAAAACTAGGTTCTCAGCCTTTTAGAATATCTCAACTGATACATTTTTTTGTGTTGTGCTACTATCCTGTTTTTTCCATTAGCCCTGTCTTCATGGTTTTGCATAACACCCTGATTTTTAGCAATGCATATGTAACATTATAGCAGAATTGAATGTATATATCTAAACAGAATCTACTGAAACATGTTTGTACCTACCTAGGCCTATGTGAGGACCTATCATTTAAAATGACAACTACTTGGCTGTTTCTTGGGCCCTCTATTGCTTGAAACCACATCAATTTTTAATTCTTCTGGTTTTTCCATTCCTCTCTCAGAACCTCCTTTTTATATGTTTCACAACAATTCAAAAGAGAAACCAAATAATATTTAGAAATAGTAACAGAGGCAGATATGATTTTTAATGTGAAGTCTCAATGTTTGACCACATTTCTCCCACATACTAGAAGATGTGTAGGTGCTGGCTCTTTTCACTGCCAATTTCTGCCACTTGAGTTTCAGAGGGTGCTATGAATCAATAGCCAACTTTGAATGGAAAATATTGGCAGGGGGAGCTGCCTGCTACCTCGCCCTGCATACTTAGTATAGTAGCAAACTACCTCAACAAAGGATACCTCCGTATGAAGCCTTAACACATTAAATTCTTTTCAATTCAATATATATTGAATACTCAACACCTGTAGGATCAGTGTGGGGCTCAGCTGGCAACATGGATAAAACAAAAGCTTTAGGGACATCTGAGGTTGTACTGATCAGGATTTAATCAGAGAAACAGGACCACTGGGGTGGTGGTGGGGGTGGGGCGTGTGCATGTGTGTAAGATATATTAGGATATCTATTGCAAGGAATGGGTGTAAGCCAGGTGGGGGCTGGCTAAGCAAATCTGAGATCTGGAGGGCAAGTCATCAGGAAGGGCTGGAATTTGTGGGCACAGGTTGAAGCTGTTGTTCACAGGTAGAATTTCTTCTCTCGGGGAAGCCTCAGCCCTGTTTTTAAGGCCTTTCAATTTACTGAATCGGGGGCATCAGATTATCTTGAAAAATCTCCCTTACATATATCAACTGATGATGGACTTTAATCACATCTACAAAATACCTTCACAGCAACAGCTCAATTAAGCAATATTTGTGTTTGAATAAATAACTGGGGACTATCGCTTAGCCAAGTTGGCACATCAAAATGATCCTCGCTCTCCATCCTGTCAACTTGGCACCCATACACATGTCCTTAAGCCATAATTAATCTCCAGATAAAGTCAATATCAAAATCATACTTCCGCTAACATGATACAAATATCCAATGTACATCTGAAAATACACTAACCCATTTCCCAGATGAGGATTCAAAGTCCTTGGGTGACGTTCACACTTCTTCTGTAACTTATATACTGATATGAAGTTCTTAATACACCTTATGTCAGATTATAAGGAGATAAGAGAGGGAAGAAAACAAAAATACTTGGTTAATACATATACAAAGATATTCATTGCAAAATAAGGAAGAAATACAATAACTATTAGAGTCCTTGTTGCTGCAA
>NW_011888858.1:2427406-2429874 GCF_000151845.1 Pteropus vampyrus
AAATCCAGTAATTTTCAGGTGTATAATTCAACAGTAAGGCATATATATATTGCATTGTGTTCACCGCCCATAGTTAGATTTCTTTATGTCACCAATGTTGTATCTTTCAATTACTCCACAGGACATGGGAATACTAGAGATGCCCTGAGAAATGAACTATATTATAGACATACTCTTCCTTACCTCCATGGTGTAATAGCAGCCTGGTAGTCAAGATCAATCACCCAGACCAGTACAGTAACCCCCTTCTTTGCCTGTTGAGAGACACAAGGAGCCCAAAGGGGCTGGGTGGCAGTCTCAACTACCAGTTCAATGGAATCATTGTTGTGTCTCCTGACAGAAGCATGCCTCTCATTGGAACTAAGAACTCTAGACAAGCAAATCCTAAAGTCAAGGGGACAGGAAGCAAACATTTTCCTATGGGGTCACTAAGGATATATTGAATGGAGCCACTCCCACTTCTACCCCCCGATTCCCAGACCCATGAAACCTGACTATGAGAGAAACAGCACCATATATTGGATACTGATTTATACCTCATCCTACAGGACACAGTCCCAGCCCTACAAAGTATTCCTGTCCAGTTGGCACTGTAACTGAGTCTTCTAAAGACCATTCTGTCATTCAGTCAATCCTATTTCAGGGTTATAGGGAACATGATGAGATCAGTGAATTCCATAACCATGGGCCTATCAAGTTCCTCGATCAGAAGTGACATCTGTGTGAAATACCATTATAGTGAATAAGGAATTCCATAAGTTCATGGATGATATTTTTGGCAGAAGCACTGTGTACAGAAAAGGCAAATCTGTCTCCAGAGTGTCTGTTCTAGTGAGAACAAAGAGCTACTCCTTCTATAACAGAAGTAATGAATCTGTACCAGGTAGGTAACAATGTAATCTGTACCAGGTAGGTAGCTGATCACCCCAGGGAATGGTGCCATACTGGGGACTCAGTGTTGGTCTCTGTTGGCCTTGGTGAAAGTCAATGTTTCTGAGCTCATACATAACTTCTATCACTGCCGTCATGACCGTTTTGTTCACAGGCCCACTGACAAGTGGCTGAGGAAAGAGGCTGACAGGTATCCACAGAATGGGGTCGTCCTTCATTGTTAGAATCCTCCTGAGATCATCCTTTCGTGAGCATTAACATGAGACACAAATATCTGGAAATCCATTCAGAGAGGTCTATCCCTAGACCACTTTGTCACCAAGTTTTCCAGTTAAATCCCTCCTAAGTCACTGACCATGCAGCCAAACTATTGGCCACTAACTATGTACTGTTATAGACTTGTGCTTCTGGCCAGTCTCCTTATGAGTAAAATTAATAATCAGATTTACTGACTGATTTTGGCCACTGGGAGAATTTCCCTTCACCACTGTCCCTCAGGGCTATCCCAGAATGGGGCCAAAGCATTACAGCTTTTGAGTGGTGCCTGAATATCATGCAAAATTATCCACAAACCGGGCCCAAGTTTTCTCTTCCTCAGTCAACTAGTCATGGGGAACTCTTCATGAGGCCCTAGGTACAGGCTGGAAGAGAGAAAATAGTGTAGCAGGAGTGGGGACATGGGTATTGGGCCACTTCTTCATGTAACCTACTTGTGCCTTCAGGGCCTGCTGGAACCTAATCTCATATATACTACTTCTTTTGGATAATGGAGTACTGCTGTGCCCACCCAGCTTTATGGCTGGATGGGTCAGCCAACACCCATTTCATGATGGGCAGCCCAGGTCACATGGTAACTACTCATGGTTAAGCGTCCGGTCTCTACTAACATGCATAGCAAGCCAAAGCTGTTTCTCAAAAAGTGACTAGTTTTCTGCAGAGGGTGGCAGGGTTTTGCTCCAAAATCCTAAGGGTGTATGCTGTGATTCATCCACAGGGGCCTGCCAAAGGCTCCAAACAACATCCCTTTCTGTCACTAATACTTCGAGTACCATTGAATCTGCTGCATCACATGGCCCAAATGGCAGAGCAGTGTGCACAGCAGCCTGGACCTGATGCGGAACCTTCTCTTGGTCTGGGCATTACTCAAAAAGAGCACCTTTTTGGGTCACTTGCTAAATGGGTCAGAATAGCACATTCAAATGAAGAAGGTGCTACCTCCAATATCCAAAGAGACCTACTAGGCATTGCGCCTCTTTGGTGCTGGGAGGGGCCAGATGCAACAACTTATCCTTCACCTTAGAAATGATATCACGACACATCCCAGACCACTGGGCCTCTACAAATTTTACTCGTGTGAAAGGCCCTTCATTTTCAGTGGGATTTATTTCCCATTCGCAGGCTCAAAAGTGTCTTGCCAATATATGGGCAGTTACTGCTACCTCCTGCTCACCAGATCCAATCATCACGTTTGCAATTTTGTGGTCTCTGTCATATTATTATGTGTCACTGATTACTTTTAAAAACAAGCTGATTTTTAAAAGATTCAGTGTAGCAGTTTGGCACTCTCAATCTTGAAC
>NW_011888858.1:2430934-2432376 GCF_000151845.1 Pteropus vampyrus
CCAGTAACCACCAGATTTGTATGATGTGGAAATTGGGGTAAAAAAACCAAAGCTCTCCTTTGCACTTCTTTAAAAACAATTTTTTAGTTTTTCAATTACAGTTGGCATACAATGTTATAGTAGTTTCAGGTGTACAACATGGTGATTAGACATTTATATAACTTATGATTAACCTGAAAAATTTAGTACCTGACATTGTACATAACTATTACAATATTATTGACTATGTTCCTTATGCTATACATCTCCATGACTATTTCGTAATTACCAATTTGTACTTCTTAATTCCTTCCCCCTTTTCAACCACCCCCCAAACCCTCCATTTGGCAACCATCAGTATGTTCTCTGTATCTATGAATTCGTTTCTGTTTTGTTTGTTTATTGTGTTCTTTAGGTTCCACATGTAAGTGAAATCATATAGCATTTGTTGTTCTCTGTCTGACTTACTGCACTCAGCACAATACCCTCTAGGTCCATCCATGTTGTTGTAAATGGCAAAATTTCATTCTTTTTATGGCTGAGTAATATTCCATCATATAAATGTGCCACCTCTTCTTTATCCATTCATCCACTGATGGACATCCAGGTTGCCTACATATCTTGGATACTGTAAATAATGCTGCAATGAACATATGGATTCACATGTCCCTTCAAAGTAGCGTTTTGGGTTTCTTCAGATAAATAAATACCCAGAGGTGGGATTACTGGGTACCTTCTTTGTCTCCTGTTATAGCCTTTGTTTTAAAGTCTATTTTGTCCGGTATAAGTATGGCTACCCCAGCTTTCTGTTTATTTCCATTTTCATGGAATATCTTTTTCCATCTCTTTACTTTCAGTCTGTGTCTGTCTTTCAATCTAAAGTGAGTCTCTTTAGGCAGCATATACAAGAGTTTTGTTTTCTTATCATTCATTCACCTTATCTTTTGATTGGAGCATTTAATCCACTTATATTCAAAGTAATTGTTGATGGATATGTAGTTATTGCCATTTTATTATTTATATTTTTGATCTTTTTTTTTTTTTCTTCCTTTTCTAAAAGAAGTCCCTACATTTTCTGTGATAATGGCTTGATGGAGATGAAATCCTTTAGCTTTTTTTTGGTCTGGGAAGCTCTTTATCTGTCCTTTGATTCTAAATGATAGCTTTGCTGGGTAGAGTAATCTTGGTTGTAGGTCCTTGCTTTTCACCACTTTGAATATTTCATGCCAATCCCTTCTGGCCTTTTAAGTTTGTTGAGAAGTCAGCTGATAGTCTTGTGGGAGCTCCCTTCTGGGTAATTGCTTTCCTCTTGCTGCTTTCAAGACTTTCTCTTTACCTTTAACCTTTGGCATTTTAATTATGATATGTCCTGGTATGGGCCTGTTTGGGTTCATCTGATCTAGGACTCTCTATGCTTCCTGGACTTATTTGTCTATTTCTTTTCCAGGTTAGGGAAACTGTCC
>NW_011888858.1:2433326-2434476 GCF_000151845.1 Pteropus vampyrus
CCTGGTATGGGCCTGTTTGGGTTCATCTGATCTAGGACTCTCTATGCTTCCTGGACTTATTTGTCTATTTCTTTTCCAGGTTAGGGAAACTGTCCATCATTATTTCTTCAAATATGTTTTCAATTTCTTGTTCTCTCTCTTCTCCTTCTAGTACCCCTATGATGTGAATGTTGGTATGCTTGATGTTGTCTCAGAGGCCCCTTAAACTATCCTTTTTTTTTTGGATTCTTTTTTCTTGTTACTGTTCTGACTGGGTGTTTTCTGCTACTTTATCTTCTAAATTGCTGATTTGAACCTCTGCTTCATCTAATCTATTGATTCCCTCTAATGTATTCTTCATATCAGTTACTGTATTCTTCATTTCTGACTGGTTCTCTTTTATGTCTTCCATTTCCATTGTTACGTTTCCTATCCCTTTGTTAAAGTTCTCATTGAGTTCATGTACTCTACCCCTAAGTTCATTGACCATCCTTATAAAGTGTTTTGAACTCTTCATCTGATAGGTTGCTCGTCTCCATTTTGTTTAATTCTCTTTCTGAAGCTTTGTTCTGTTCTTTCATTTGGGACATGTTCATCTCCCCCTTTTGGCTGTCTCCTGTGTTTGTTTCTATATATCACATAGGGCTGCTATGTCTTCTGGTCTTAGCAGAGTGGCCTTATGTAGTAGGTGTCCTGTGGGGTTCAGTGGCACCATCTTCCCAGCACACCTGAGCCAGGTGCTCAAGTGTGTCCCTTGTATGGGTTGTGCCCTCCTGTTGTAGTTGAGTCTTGGTTGCTGTCTGTATGTCAGTGGGAGGGATTGACATTTGGGCTTACTGGTTGTGAGGACTAGCTGAGATTAGGGGGTAACCCCATGGAGCAGAATTCACTCTGGTGCCTGCCCAAAGTGCTCTTTGGGTGTGTTGTCCTCAGATGCAGCCCTGGTCCTTTGTCCTTTTATGGTTGGAAGTCACTTTTGTGAGGTAATCTAGATTCTGTGGTAACAGGTGTCTTAGAAAGGCACATGTTTGCCATACAATTCACTGTCCAAAGTCTTCAAAGAGAGTCACAGGAGTGCCACAGCTAATACCAGAAACTTCACTCCTGTGCTTCAGCTAAATGCAGCTCCTCTGAGAAATTTTATTCCCTAAATGCAGCTCCTCTGAGCAAA
>NW_011888858.1:2434526-2436495 GCF_000151845.1 Pteropus vampyrus
GCCACAGCTAATACCAGAAACTTCACTCCTGTGCTTCAGCTAAATGCAGCTCCTCTGAGAAATTTTATTCCCTAAATGCAGCTCCTCTGAGCAAATATTGCTGCTTTTTAATTTTTTTTAGAACCACCAAGTCCAACAGTGGATAAAATTATGATTTTGTTTGCTAATTCTTAAAAATAAGAAGAAATGCTTTTCATTTCAAGAGTGTGTGAATGTGGGGAAACAAGCCCCAGAGTCTTTCAGATCTGGGTTTAGTCACCTCTGCCATTTTCTAGCTTATTGGGACCTCGGTTTCCACCTCTGTAAAATGAGGCAACAAAACTGTATACTAAGGTCCCTAACTCATTCTAAAATTCTATGAATTATTTCTTTAAAAAGCTAGACAAGTTTAAAACATATTCTGGCTCATAAAACTTACAATTCTTTTCACAAATTATCTATAAATCATTTTCATTAGGCTTTCTCCCTTCCTGGTTTGTCTCCAAATTATGCTGGTTTTGTTACCGTCATGCTTATTTAGCAAAAGTAAGGACCTTCAGGGCTTGGGAGAGGCAGTAACATAGTCTGCAAGTTGGTAAAAGAGAGTCAAGTCATTCTATCTCTTTGTCTCATGATCCATGTCCCTATTCCTAGGAATGACAATGCTGATGCCGAAGGAATAGTGTCACAGTCCTAGGATCTGTATCTCTAACCCTCACCATCCTACTGCCACCCTGGAGTCTGATCTCCTTAACACATGAGCATCAAATCTGGGCAAAACATGTGGATCTGCCTTCAGACACACTTCTAGAATATTAGGGATTACATGAGCTACTCAGGGTTCCTTTTAAGTCCTGAGGGGCAAGATCAGGTGGGCTCCAGACAGCCTCAGACTTATGGGCCAATAATACAAATAAAGACAGCTTTGGTCACTGACCAATTCTGTCCAAGTAGATTCAGATCTTGCTAGCCCTGCATTTGCCTGTCTGGTTTTCTTGGTGTCTTGTATATTCAGGAATATATGCCCTACCTGGACGCTTACTCCACCTAATAATCCTACAACTTTATATCTTGCCTACTAAACTCAGCCCATACATGGTGAATCAGTGTTATTCTGTCTAGCACACGTCAGCACTGCCTCGGCAAGAGCCCTGTTTCCACAGTGTTCAATGCAGGTCTGGGACTATGACAGATGAACAAATATTTACTACAGCCCTACTGTGTGCACAGCACTGGGCTAGCACTGGCATATCGTAAGAATTTTTGATTTTCTGACACCAGCTAATACTCCCCATTTAAGAAAAATTAGTAAATTTAGTGAAAAAAATCAGTAAGTTGTTTTTCAAAATTCACAAAGTTTTTAAGATTCTGGCCTCCTCTCAGAAAAAGTGAGTCTTGCTAAGAGAAAAACCCCTAGTAGCAGCTGATGAGGCTCTCTCTACCTGAGGGTCCAAAGCATTCAGTGATGGTGGTGATGGGCCTGATGGTGGTATGTGTGTACAGAGGGGTGGTGAGCTGGAAAGAGCATGTACAGTCTTCCTTCAAGGGCATGTGAAGCCCATGCTGGCTTGCACTAAGGGGAACCCTAAGGCCAGGGTCCTTCACATAATGGGTGGTAGTCTATTCAGTGGATCCTGCAGTTAATTTAGTGGGCTATGACCAAGTCCTTGAAAACCAAGTAGAAAAGAAAAGAACAGTGGGATACAAAATAGAGTCAGTACTATTTCATGAAATTTTTGTTTAGTTTATATGTATGTTTATGTGTGTATATATACAACTTTATACACACATATGTTCTGATATAAAACATGTTTCTTGCTATAAATCAAGTCAAAAATATTTGAGAAATGCTAATAAAAAAAATTACCACAGTCTCCAGTAAGTTAGGCATTTTGATGCAAAAGTCAAGAACTATTTATCAACATAAGTCATTGCATATGTGGCAGTCACTCTGGCTAAATGAAGATGAAAAAGCATTGCATGCAAAAAC
>NW_011888858.1:2436545-2454536 GCF_000151845.1 Pteropus vampyrus
ACGCTTACTCCACCTAATAATCCTACAACTTTATATCTTGCCTACTAAACTCAGCCCATACATGGTGAATCAGTGTTATTCTGTCTAGCACACGTCAGCACTGCCTCGGCAAGAGCCCTGTTTCCACAGTGTTCAATGCAGGTCTGGGACTATGACAGATGAACAAATATTTACTACAGCCCTACTGTGTGCACAGCACTGGGCTAGCACTGGCATATCATAAGAATTTTTGATTTTCTGACACCAGCTAATACTCCCCATTTAAGAAAAATTAGTAAATTTAGTGAAAAAAATCAGTAAGTTGTTTTTCAAAATTCACAAAGTTTTTAAGATTCTGGCCTCCTCTCAGAAAAAGTGAGTCTTGCTAAGAGAAAAACCCCTAGTAGCAGCTGATGAGGCTCTCTCTACCTGAGGGTCCAAAGCATTCAGTGATGGTGGTGATGGGCCTGATGGTGGTATGTGTGTACAGAGGGGTGGTGAGCTGGAAAGAGCATGTACAGTCTTCCTTCAAGGGCATGTGAAGCCCATGCTGGCTTGCACTAAGGGGAACCCTAAGGCCAGGGTCCTTCACATAATGGGTGGTAGTCTATTCAGTGGATCCTGCAGTTAATTTAGTGGGCTATGACCAAGTCCTTGAAAACCAAGTAGAAAAGAAAAGAACAGTGGGATACAAAATAGAGTCAGTACTATTTCATGAAATTTTTGTTTAGTTTATATGTATGTTTATGTGTGTATATATACAACTTTATACACACATATGTTCTGATATAAAACATGTTTCTTGCTATAAATCAAGTCAAAAATATTTGAGAAATGCTAATAAAAAAAATTACCACAGTCTCCAGTAAGTTAGGCATTTTGATGCAAAAGTCAAGAACTATTTATCAACATAAGTCATTGCATATGTGGCAGTCACTCTGGCTAAATGAAGATGAAAAAGCATTGCATGCAAAAACAAGCTGAGAGCTGCTGAAGCCAGTGAGTACGCCTCTGACAGTGCCAAAGCCGGCACTGATGTTCACACCGCTGAAATCTCTGCTTTGGCTTTGATCATTTTGCTTTTCAAGCACCAAAACTCTATTTCAGAGCTCAAGAAAATCTTCCACTTCCTAATTAAGAAAGAACAAAGCTTTATTAAACTGAAGATTTTGTGGCTGCTAAACTTGGTTTTGGAACATAACTTAAAAACTCATAATTTGGCACATAATTTTTTTAAAAAATATTATGTTTTACTTTTTGTATACGCTCTGCCTCCGATAGAAAATTCCTTCAATATAACATTTCATGCAGGAAATTGAATCTGCACTCACCAGATTCATTTCTGCTGAACCGTATCACTTGATATTTTTTAAGTGCCTTTCACATAATAATTTCAAAGAGCTGGGAATGACGATGAAGTCACTGATTGTTTTCTGCATCAGACTAGAGAAGCTAAGTTAGATGAACAAGGTCAGATGCCAAGTGAGAGAAGAAATCAGGTCTGTGAACTCTGAGCCTGATCTCTAGCCATCTAGTCAGGCAGGTTCTCAGATCAGAAGACAGACTGTTTGGGAATACTCAGCTTCTCAGAGATTTCTTTCCTAGACCAATATCCAAAGTACTGATGCAGTCCCGGGGTATTAGGCAAAAAATGAAGATCATTCTGGAACAGTTAAATGGAAGTACTGTATTATGCTCTCTCGCAAGACATGCTGGGAAATTTACAATCTGTTGTTAATCCCCAAAACTGCACAAAATGAAGGCATGAATGGATTCAAGAAATCTTTAGATACATTAATGATAAATTCCCCATGGTTACGGAGGACACTTAAAGATATTTCATAATATGTCTGTAATTAAATGAAGTTGATAGCGGAGGAGGCAGATGCTATTTTTTCCCATCGATAACAATACTATTAAATCTTATTAGACTTTGGCTATGTGCCAGGCTTATAGTTTTATAATATCTCACGACCACTCTGTAAGTTATTATTTTCCACATTTTATCGATGAGGAAACTGAGGCACAGAGGTGAAATGATTTTGTCCAGTGTTACATGGCTAATAAGTAGCAGAGCTGAGATTCAAACCATGTCTAATTCCAAATGCTGTGCTCTTAGCCATTTTGCTACGTTCCAAAAGCACGTCTTGGTGACGTTATCTGATGGAGCGCTCACTCTGTGTGGCACATATGAGTTCTGGAGTCAGACACTGGGTTTGAGCCTCAATTCACTTATTTACTAGATAGGAGACTTTGGGCAATTTCCATAATCTCTTAAGTCTTTTGGCTGTAAAATAGAAATAACAGTAATACACAGCTTACTGACTTGTAAGAATTAAATACTGCCTATAAAGCACTTAGCAGAATATTCAGCATATAGTAAGTACATTTTTACTTAGTAAGTAAAACCAAAACTATTATAGTGCTAGCTAGTACTAAGAAATTCATTGAATTAATGAATGGATATGTACTGGCCATTGTATGGCATTTCTTAGTTACTGTGAAAAAAATAAAAGAGGAAGAAGAGACAAGTAGGAAATACAGAAGCAAAATGGAAGAAAGAAGAGAATAAAGATGAAAAAAAAAGGTAAGGAGCTTTAGACATTTTTTTGGAGTAATTTAGACTTACTCAGAAGATGTAAATAAGGTTTCTTTATCCTACTTCTTCCCTATCTCAGATCATACTTAATCTCACTGGCATGTGATAGTACTGTAGATAGTGAAAAAATAATGTTGACCCCTTTTCAAGTTGCCTACGATTCTAGACAAACACATAAACAAGTAATGTTTGTAATATATCAGATACTCAGGCAACTATAGACACATATGCAATTTAAATGAGAATTCAAAAAACCATGAGATAAGGCATTCTCCTTTTTTCTAGGAGGGCTAGAAACCAACCTATATCCTAATAATGGCCTAAACTCCACAGGTATGCTGCAAAGTTCTGGGGTAAAGGGCAAACAGGTATGTTCTCAGAGGCATCCTCTTCCGTCTAAATGACCCAAGAAACCTTTGTGGAGATGGAGATTTTAATAAACTCTGAAAGACAACTGCCAATGTAGGCGCTTGGCATTTTAGTGAAATTTAGTGTCTCTAAATAATTCATTTAGCCTTGATGGCACCTTAATGTTTAAAAACCTATTCCTATCTTCTCTCCAAGCAGACTGCAAGCTCCTCGAGGGCGGCACTCCTGTCCCGTATCCTTGCACCCTGTATGTGACCAGCCTAATTGTGGTGGGGGCAGAGCCACTTAAATAAATACCTACTGGCTGAATTGTAGTTCTAGATCACTGAAAATGAGCAGATTGCCAAAAGTTTAAAACACAGTCTTTTGTGTCTGAGCGATGCTAGTTCCCTCAAATGCGCAGTTTTTCCTAGTAAAACGCCAGTTCTGACTCAGGATGAATTATTTCAAGAAATATATTCTAATAAGTTGAATGAAGAAAGCTCTCTGAAAACAAATTGCACTGCTCCATCCTCTGCAATGCTCCTGACTTTGCAGTGGCAAACAAATCACACTCCTGCTCCGTCTGCAAGAAGAGCCTGCATCAGGACGATAAGCTGAGTATTCTCTAATGGGACCCCACAGCCCTGCCCCTTGGAAGATTAATTCCACATTCTGGCACTGCAATGATGTTTTATTCATTTTTTTTTGAGGGGGGGGTGCCACATACAGTCCTCAGCCTTGCAGAATCCACTCTTCCATATTATTTATCTTGATAAAATACTGTGGCATGCTGCGAGTATAAAACGTCCCATGCAAAACCCCTTCCCAAGCTTCCCAACAGAACTCTCTAGGGGAGTTTTCCTTTCGTAGTCATTAACTGGAGGGCTTCCAACTGTAAGAAGTGAGGAAAGGAGCTGAGATCCCTCATGTAACTCTGAAAGCCAAAATGGGCTTTTCTCCGATTCCCGAGTTACCACCAGCTGCCACTCAACAACTGCCCGATCACACAAATGCAAAAGGTATAACACAGGAAATAGAGCCAGGTGAGAAAACGCTATCAAGGGACTAGTGCTTCATCATGCAGGACAGATCTAGCAAGAGAAAGTCAAGAGCTTCAAAAGATACTGACAACATTGGGCCCCAACTCTTAGCTTGAGACAGAAGAAAATAGTTTGCAAAAGGGTCTCATGCCACAGTGGTTTTTAGCCTTACTTTTCCCACAAACCCCATGACAGATAATGGCCATAGCACACACAACTTGGTCTATGTGAAACTCCTGGCCCTAGTGACAATGCATCCCTTCTCACATTCGACAAAGCTTATTAAAAGGCAGGTAAGCGGGAAGGACTTACAGAGAGCTAACTCTGAATGCACTGTTTTTGAGAACTTAGGTATTTTACTAGTAACAGAATGAGTGCATTGTAGAAAATTACTGCCATAGAGGCAAGAAGCTGGAAGCCATCCTCTGATTTCACTAAGGGTAACACTTGTTGCCTATTCCTCCCACTCCCATTTCCCAATTTCAGAGGCCGAGTGCGGGGCCTTTTCTTCACATTCCACACACTTACCTTTTGGGCTGACTGAAGCCTAAAGTTTCCCAAACATGAGACTCTTCCATCTGGTAAATTATCCCAAAGACACTGCAATCTGGGAGGATGCATGCATGGCCCACTTGACAAGCTCAGCAGAGCATTATAATAAAAATGTCTATAATATGATTCACAGTAGGTACAGGTACTGTTGGGATGGCTTTTGACACAGTTCTAATTCCAGTAAAGAGAAAACGGCCAATGGAGTAATCATGTCAGGATTCTGCCCGACAGTTGCTCTGAGAAACACTGTGGGCTACAGCATAACTGCCCTCCATGCAACTGTACGTTTTCTTTCCTGAGACTGAGGTTATCTATATGTCAACTAGCTTCATTTATACTCATCTCCCGCATATGGCCCCAGGTGAAGACACGTAATCTTTTCATTAAAAGATATTCATGGAAAAGGAAGGGAGGTGAGAGAGAAGAGATTAGATACTTTAGTTACATTCAGCATTTTCTAGTTCGATAGGAAAATGGCATCTCAGGTAAGTTTTATTCCCCTTTATCTGACAAAACAAAGGTTTGCTGAGAACTGCATTGCAGAGCATGAGATCTGCCTGGGTGTTCAGGCCAGCAGGGTGGGGCTGACAATCACAGCTTTATGGAACTTGCGGGCCTTGGCCTATGCTTCCTGCCCAACGCCCTCTCCATCTACCTATGGCAAATGCCAGACTCTACTTCTGGCAATAGACAAAGCATCATCTGAGAAACACATCATAGTCCAAATTTTGACTAAATCTAATTTAAAAGAAGAGGGGGGAAAAAAGTGATTAGATGTATGCTAGAAAAATTGTCTAGATACCAATGACCTTGTAAGTACAAAATTTGCAGCCTCAACCAAATATCGAAAGTTTGATTTTTACTTCACTCCTATGAAGGGCAATAGCACAGTGAGTGTTTGAGACAGATTATCAGTAGCAAGGTACCATTAGGTATTCTGTTCTTGTATCTGACTTCAGGAAACACTTCTATCCCAGCCAAAGCAATGACTCATCCTCTACTGCCAGTGTCACAATAGGAGCTTGATTTGCTGCAATCGAGCAAGCAGTGCAACACTCCTTAAAAGAAAAAAAATCTGCTCTAGCATTTCTGAAAGATTAATTAAAGGCAGTGCTCAGATAATGGAAAATTACTATCACCATTTTACATTAAATAGAGATGAACAAAACATAACTTGAAAACGCAAAAAACTTTACTTCAGGAACTCAGCAAACATTTCAGCATTTATTTGTTTGCATTATGGTTGTTTTATTTTGTTTTCTGGCAGATTGTGAAATATTCTATTATAGAAACCAGACCCAGAGAGATTACTGGGGAATCTATTATTCTATATAGTCATTCTAAAGAAATGATGAAACTGCTAACAACTATATACCAAAGATAATTGGTAGAGTCTTTTTAGATTCATACTTCCATTTATTCAGCAATTATTTATTGCCTCTCCACTACGAAAAAGACTTTCTTGATAAAGTATTAAGATATCTCTAATATACGATAGGACGTGATATATTCCATGAGAAGGGGATGGTTGTTTCAGGGAGGGAATTACCATTTCAAAATGAGGAAGGCTTTCTGGTAGAAGGGGAAAATGAACCAGCCTTGAAGGATGAATACACATGGGATGTTCAGAAACCAGGGAAAATTCTTTCTGAATAACGAGCCAAAGAAATGAAGGTGAGAAAATGTAGGGAGTCACAGAGCAGTGAGCAGTTCAGATTGCCAGAGCAGAGGGTCTTGGGAATGGTACTAGATTTGTGGAAGGTGGTAACACAGACTAAGCACATGGATATGTCGAAAATGTGTTTGGCCTTCATAAGCTGTAAGCAGGAGTTAAATGAAAAACTTTAACCATTAGAGCAAACAGGACAGCTATAGACTGGGGACAGGGTCCTGCAGGCCCGCTTCTGGGCCACATTTAAACCTGTTAGTTGCTGGACTGTGGGATGGTGTTGGGGCACAAGGAAGAGTTAGGACAGTAAGGTGTTGGGCCAGGGGAGGCATTCAGGAGGGTGGGAGATGTGAGTACAGAATATTTACCAATGAGTACAAAGTATTTCAGAATTTGAGCAACCAGTACAGCCACGCCAATGTATACTAGCTGAATTTCAGTTCTGTTTATGGTTTAAAAAAATGTCAAAAGCTTTTGTTTTTTAGATTTGTAGACTGAACCTCTACTTGGATGTTCCATAGATACCTCAAACTAAACGCATCACATTCTTAACTAAACATGTAACGTCTTATGATTATATCAGGAATTGGCACTGTAAGCTACTCAGGCACTCATGTCAGAAATCTGGGAATCATTATCAAGAGTATAAAATAACATCATTGCCAGCATATGAACCCCCTTACTAGTTTTGGGGAATCATCACTGTGTAAATTTTGATGGGGCCCAAGGCTACTCTCTCTTCCTGCCCTCGGTTTTTGAGATTTTGGTCAACTTACATATATAATATTTTAGAGATTTAGCTGAAATATAATCAAATGTGTTCTTCAAATACTACATTTAAAATATATTAATTATGCCTATATGTTTAATTAAATATTAAGATGGAAATGCTGTATTATTTAATTTTGACATTTTATAAGTCAACAGTATACAAATTGTTTTTAATTTTTTTGATAATCACTCTCGCTATTTTCTTGTTTCTGAAACTCATATTAGTAATGTGTCAGACTTAATGCAATATTCTCCACTTTTATTTTTTTATCATTGCTCATCGTTTTCTTTTTTTCCCACTTTCTAGGAAATTTCTGCAATTTCATCTTCCAACTCTTTGACTAGACTATTTTTTAAACAATTAATTTCCAAGGGTTATTTTTATTCTGTGATTGAATAGCAGCTTGATCTTTTTCTCTTGTGGGCAGTATCTTTCTAAGGATTTAACTACATTTTCTTTGAAGTCTTCTTACACTCTCTGCATTGCTTCTGATTCCTTTGAGTTCCCTTTTCCTGTTTCCATACCCGGGTTGTTGCTTTTCATGTTGAATGCTTTAATCAATTGTCTACTGATTCTTAGCTGTCCATTCATATTTAATAATAAAGCAATGAAAAGCTGTTCTGAAGCTAGCATATGATATAAACTGGTAGGCTTTACTAAAAAATGCAGCAGTCCCCAACCTTTTTGGGACCAGGGGCTGGTGCTCCTATGAGGATCTAATGTCTGATGATCTGGGGTAGAGCTGAGGTGGTGATGCTAGTGCCGGGGAGCGGCTTGCCTGCCACTCATCTCCTGCTATATGGTCCAGTTCCTAACAGGCCATGGACTGGTACTGGTCCATGGCCCAGTGATTGGGGACCCCTGCTATAGAGTATATGGATAAAAAGCCAGGTGGTTTTTTTGTTGTTGTTGTTGTTGTTGTTTTGGATATACATAATGCATTAGTTAGATTACAGGCTAAGACACTACAACAAAGAGGCCCCCAAATAGAGGGCTCAAACAAGTTAGGATTTCATTTCCTTCTAACATTCCATAGTTGATGGGTGGTGCTGGACAAGCAGATGCTGCTGCTCTATTTTTTTTTCTATTTACTGGTCTACTGTCCCCTAGGGTCTTGTCCTTGCTTCACCAGTACCACAGCCACATCCTACCTTTGAAGGGAACAAGAGAAACGGGAGGAAATGTAAGTTCTTTTTTTAACTTTAAAAAAATTTTTAATTTTTCAATTAGAATTGACATTCAATATTATTTTATATTAATTTTAGATGTACAGCATAGTGGATAGACATTCATATAATTTACAAAGTGATCCCCAGATTAATCTAGTGCCCACCTGGAACTATACATAGTTATTACAACATTATTGACTACACTCCCAATGCTTTTATGAGCGAAGTAGAAGCTGCTCACACCCACTGATGAGAATTTAGTGGACAATAGATTAGTGGTTACCAGAGGGCGGGGGAAGGGGAGGTAGCCGGTATAAAGGGGGTCAAATATGTGGTGACAGAAAGAAATCTAACTGGGAGGTGAACACACTGTAAATATACATATGCCTTACTGTTAAAGTGTACAGCTGAAATTTATCGAATTTTGTTAACCAATGTCACCATAAAAAAAATAATAATTAAAAGAATTTAGTGGTCACACCCACCACAGGGAAGCCTGGGAAATGCAGTCTATATAGGCAGCCACGTTCCTTATCAAAACTTGATATTTTATTAGTAAAAAGGATGAGAAGACAATAGATACTGGGGGACATTAGAGTCTTCTCTACTTTAAGGATTCTCAAGTGTAAAGACCTCCAGGTTTTTCTCTGGCATGGTCCACTCTCTGTAGAGGTGGATCCTCCAACCTCTTCTCCAGCACATCCAGACTGCCGGTATTTACTGTCAAGTATACAAACTTGGGCTTCTCACTCCTACTGCCTTTGTGCCTAAAATCTCTGGCTTACTTCCTCCAGAGAATAAACTTCTGATCTTATGTAGGGGTGACTGTGGCCTGGTTACATGTCCATGTACAATGGGGTAGAACTACTCCTTGGACAGACTTTCCCTTAAAATCCCTATTCTCAGACTCCCACCCCACCCCTGTCTCCTGTGGTCCTGGATGTCTTTATTTCTAAACCTCTTCCAGGTTCTTTGGATGCCTGTATTATGGGAACTTAGACCACTTTTTCACTTTCTTACTATTCTTCCACCACTTTTCAGTCTTCCCGAAGTCTAGTTCAGGGTTACACACATCCCCTAGCATCTTCGAAGATGAAGTCTGCATTTCTGTTCCTTACTCTCTTTATTATTTAGGGGATTTGAAAAAAGAGAAAGAAGTAAAAATGGCTTTATTTCTTGAAACTGGAAATTTTTTTTCATCTGTACATGATGCTATCATTGGAAATTTTATCTCAAACCACAAACATCCATTTGCTGAAAATAAGAACAGTTTTATTTTTCCGTTCATCCTGTGGGTGTATACTCATGATTCTCCAAAGTAACCACTAATTGTATTTCATTTTAAAGTGATCTTTAAAAGGCTTATTTACAATGATACCTAAGACTTGCAATTGTGAAGTCATTCCTTGACCCCCACCCCCTAAAATATTTACCAAATCTATAATGAATTTCTTCACTTCTTTTGGCAAATGACCTCTATAAGCATACAAACCACCAGTAACAGAGGTAATTATGGGCTACTGTGTCTTTCTAAACAATTCTCTGTGGTTCAAAATAAAGTAATTGAGAGAATTCTCTATAATATAAAAGGTTTTTAAAGACCTGAATGTAAAGCAACTTTCTTTATTCTGAAAGATAATTTTTAATAAAGTTTATATAAAAACTTGATAATCTGGCATAAAAGAACTGGACTCTTGTACTTTCTTACTTTTGCCTATGTTAAGTCAGGTACATGGCACACTGTCTTCAGCTGCTTCCTCTAGATAACCCCTACTTATCCTTCAAGACTCATTTCCAGTGTCAGCTCCTGCAATAAGCCTTCCTTGACCACCTCTCAGAGCTTTCCCAAAGGCTGATCAGGTGATGTACCTGTGTTTCCACAGCACCCAGTGCTCCCCCTAAATAGCATTTACTGTATTGTAATCACCAGTTTATTTGTCAATCTCCCCCACTGAACCGTGTAGGCTCCTGGAGGGCAAGGTCCATGTCTTACTTATCTTTACATTCCTGGCATCTATAAAGCATGCCTGGAACAGAGCAGTTGTTAGTTATATATTCACTTATTGAATGAATAAGGGAAATGCTAGTTTTCAACTGGAAATAAAAGGTCCTCAATGAAATTAGAGGCAGAGGAATCAGGAGGGATAATTCACCTTGGTTACTTTTACTCACTCATTCCCTAAGTAACTAAATAGTAACTGAACCAAGAATAGAAAACATCTTCTAAGATTCAATTAAATGAAATTTCAGAAATAGAAATTTACCTGGGAGAATTAACCTCTGGCTTGCTAGTCAGGTAGAAAGATGCATAAACGTGT
Organism: Pteropus vampyrus; assembly: GCF_000151845.1. Taxonomy (NCBI): domain Eukaryota; kingdom Metazoa; phylum Chordata; class Mammalia; order Chiroptera; family Pteropodidae; genus Pteropus; species Pteropus vampyrus. The sequence goes on from NW_011888858.1 coordinate 2,446,995, forward strand.
ACTGTCGGTATTTGTTTTAGTCAAGGCCCTTTGGTTGCAATGGATAGAAATCCACCCAGGTTCAAAATGGGGGTAAATGAACTCAGAAAACACAAAAGCCCTATAATGAGCAGTCATGTGGGAGACAAGAGCCACAGAGGGGGAGCACTTTGGGTTACAGTAATGCCCTTTCCCATGTCAACCAGATGCATGGAAGGAAACAGCAACTACTCTAACTTGTACTTCGACTTGTACATTGTTCTGTTTTTGTTTTGGGGACACAGCAAAAGTTATACTCAGAGTCTGATTTCTGTCTTTACCAGCTCTTTATTTAGCACAGGTTCATTGTGGGAATTAACAATAATTTCACAAGCCAATAGCATATAGAATAATTTCTCTAATAAGCCAAATAAAGAAATAACATACATGAAATAATGAGAGATCAATTACACTATTGTTCTAGGCAAGGAGAGGTGAAGGAATAAAGTCCAAATTTAACAAAGTATATATATATATTTTTATACAAGAAGGCACTGAGAAGAGGTGGCAGCCAACCGAAGAGCTGATTTCCAGGATCGACAGGCAGGCAGCTGAGAGGGCCCAACGAAGACTGAATGAATGCCCCAAGGGTCTTCGGAGAGTTTTTAGGTTAGTGGAGAATCTCCTTGCCCAAATCGAAATTCTCAGATAGTCCTCACAAACTCTCAGTATTTATAGTCCAAATGTTCCCTTGCTCTAGTTGTTTCTCCACATGTTCATATCGATAAGCCCCCGTAGGGCCCCTCTGCAGCTGGGCTGCTAACTGCTTATCAATGACATCAGACGCACGGTGATGTCCTGGCATGGCTTACTTCATTCTTGTATCAAAACAACTTTACTTCTAAAAAACTTTTTTTGTCATTGTCATAAACAAATGGATTAAAATAACTTTATGTAAGTCATAAACAAGTGGATTTGAAATCATATTAAACCTATATACAACATAGGCTCAACAGCTGACTAGAATATTTAAGCTCCTTTACTGCTTTCATCCATTGCAGCCCATCCATCATGCCGACGGTGCAGCTGGATGTCTCCCAAACCACGGTGGGTGTGCAGACGGAGTTAATCACCATTGTACCAGTGGATGTCTTGATGGGGGTAACAGGGGGCAACATATGAGTATGTTTTTAAGATGTAGAAGAATTGGCTGAGGAGCAAAAGACACAACCTAAGAATCTTCTTTTTAAAGATCAGTCAAGCAGCTAGCTAAATGGGAGAGCAACTCTGTGACTAAGCCCAGACACCTATACCCTGCTTAAAATTGTGATTGGTCTCCTGGCACCAAGCTAGCAAGGAAAGAGGCCAACAGAGCAAAACCTAAGACACACAGATTGGGCAAAACTGCGTTGATGGTTTTTGGGCAGCTTACTTATGCCTCCAGGGAATTTCTCGGGGGCTTCCCACTCCCTCACCCAAGTCTGTGTTAGGTGCTCCCCTCCTCAAACACTCTGTGTTATGGCAGATCTTTGATGTATGTCTATCAGGGTATTTACTGTCTGCATCTTTGTCAATTTTCCTCACTTCCTGAGGTTGAGAATGATGTCATTTATTACAAACCATTTCATATACATTTTAGTATGAGGAAGGGTATACATATTTAATAAATAAATATGCCTTATAGCTCGATAGTCTCAGAGCCTAGTGTATCCCCAGATCATGTTAGATGGATGAATAAAAAATTAATTAAATTAAAATATCTGGAATTCCTTTTAAAAAGTTCTGCAGTAAGAGTCATAGATTTAATAATTTCTCATGACTTTTATCTGATTTATTTCACACATACACATCAGCAGAGCAGATGTCTACCTGTCCTTTTTGAAACGTTTATATTCCAGAATTATATAAGTTTTGAGATAATTACATGGTAAAGCTCTTTATTTTGGTCTGGTGTTCTTAACACATAGGAGACTGAGGCAGGAGCAGGGGTAGGGGCCATGATTTCTTGAAGCTGAATGCTAACTACTTTTGAGGGTGGCTGACTTTTTCATAACGGTTGATTTAACCTGACAACATCCATCCTATTTCTAGATTTAGACACTTTTTTTTTTTAAGGGCAAAAAAGAACCGAAATTAACCCAAAATCAAGCCTCCTTAAATGCGCATAGATGCCATTTAGGCCATTGCTCATTTCAGCTAAACTTGCAGAAAAGGGGAGTTTCGGTGGCTCTCTTTATCATTCTTCTATGAAAACCGAGTAGATGTGGATGTTTTACATCAAAGATCAATTTCCATATCTGTAAATTGAGCATGATGACACTCATCTCACAAGGCCAGGGTGAGGGATAAATGAGATGATATCAGTTCACCACAGTGCCCAGTACTTAGTAGGTTCTTGGTACATGTTTGCAGTTCTGAATCAATTTAATTGGAATTCTAGTCCAAAGATGCTTCTCTTTTTTTCATGGAAGGCAAATTTTCTTACCAGGAATTTCTTTCTCAGTGGATTGCAGCAGAGAAAATAGGACATTTTGATAAAACAGTGGGGAACAAAAAGACTGAAAAACAGAGGACCTAGATGTTATTCCCATTTCCCTCTAAACTGCTCCAACCCTACTCAATTCTATTGTTTGAGAAACTCTAGGCCTTCGCCATGCTATTTCTCCTCTGCTTCAGGGAATGATGAGAAGACAAAGAGTCAGAAAGCCTATCAGAGGCGTCTTTTCCACCCTTGCTGCTGGAGCTTCCGATTAGAAAACCACGGTTCACTCTGGAAGAGCCTCAGCATCATATGACCACACTGAAATCACTATAACATTTAGGGATGGCTTTAGAAGAGGACGCTATCCATATGGGCTAGACACTCTAGTGCCGTGTGATATATAATGAATCAGAAACAATACTGAAATGTGAAGCAGAAGTCCAGTAACTCATACTTAAAGTATTTGTCACATCTATGCCCATCTCCTATCAGTACCCTTGTCTAAGACACCCTCATTTTTGCCTGGATGACCGTAATCCATTTATATGCTTACCTACCTCCAGTCCTTTCTCCACACATTAGCGAAGAGATCTTTTAACAAGGTAGGTCAGAAAAGGTCCAGAACATTTATTATTTGCTCACCTCCCCTGGCCTTGCCAGCCTCTCCAGCTTCATCTCTGCTCACTCTCCTCAGGTCAAGCTGGTTTCCTTTCAGTTCCAAAATATACCAAGTTCCCTCCTTTCTCTGGGTCTTTAAAAACCCTTCCTCTAACTCTTACCTAGATATCTCCTGCTCATCTTTCAGATTTCAGCTGAAATGTCACTTCCTCGATGCTGTTCACATAGACCCCCTACTTTGGGCTTTACACACCTTGCACTTTGTCTTCACAACATTCTTCACAACTTGCAGTTTTATATTTATTTTTGTAACTGTTTGTTTAATGTTCATCGTAACCAGCAGAGAAAAAGCTCCATGAGGGCAGAGAGTCTGTTTTGCATACCACTGTCTCTCCAGATCCAATGCAGAACTAGATTCAGTGTTTACTAAGTAGAAGGAAAAAAAGTGTTTGTTACAATTTTGTCGGGGATATACTTTGGAATAGCACTGAAATTTTTCTAAGAAATATTATATAGGTAGGATCCTCTTCACAGAGACAGGGTTCCTTTTTAGAAGATTTCTAACAGTATGTTATTTTTAATCCACCACAGTTCCAAATGGCAAATTATTTTTAGTCACTGCCACATCCACCCAAAGCATTTCCTATCAATTCGAAGTGCTGAATTACCTGACATAAGCTTTGCATGAGTTTTTAGAACTTTGAACTTGAGGTTCTCTGTGACTCAGTTTCCCTATCAGAAAAAGAGGGGGTTGGAACTAACTGCTCTCTAATTCAAAATCTCAGATATTGTGACATTATTTCTGCAGAAGATATGACCCAGCAGCTCACACACACAAAAAATTAAATAAAAATAGACAATAAACATCAAGAGTAATCAAAAATGTAAATTAAAAAAATAAGACACCATCTATGCAAATTAGATTGACAAAGATGGAAAACAATAATGATACTCTTGTTTAGCAGTTTCAGAAAGAGTCATTTTCATGACTGTACAATATCTGGAGTGGCTATTTGGAAACATGTATCAAAAGTCTTAAAATTGTATGGTGCAGATATTTTCCAAAGATGGCCATACCAATATAGCCCCTCATCCCACATGCTCTTCCTGCATACTCCTGCACTGAGAGGACAGAGTGGACGCGCCCTCCTCCAGCTGGCTGGGCCCGCACAGTGGAAGTGATGCTGCATGGCTTTTGAGGCTAAGCTAGAAAAGGTGACGTTGCTTCCACCTAGCGTTACATAAGGATGCCCTAAGTTGCCATGTAAGAAGTCTAGTTACCCTGAAGTCGACATGCTAGAGAGACTACATCCAAATGGAGGAAGATGCCTGAAGAGTCCCAGCTATTAGATTCTTCCCAACCCTAGCACCACACACGTGAGTGAAAAAGCCTTCAAAAGGTTCCAGCCTCTCACTTTCACACTGCCCCAGCCAATGTCGAGAGGGATAGAAATATGCTACTGTAACTGAGCCCTGTCCAGACTGCAGATTTACGAGTGAAATAAATGTTATTGTTTGAAGTACTAAGTTTTGGGGTAGTTTGTTATGTAGCACTAGATAACTATAACTGGGTTAAAAGATATCTATATGTCTATTCATACATATATAAATATAGAGCATTCTGAGGCAGTTTGTTATATAGTACTAGATAATTAGATTATATATTATATAATATATAAAATATATATTACTGGGTTAAAAGACATCTATATCTATATTTATACATCTATATCTATATCTATCTGTATACATATAGGTATGAATGTAGATATCTTTTAATCTAGCAATTTCAGTTCTAGGCATTTATGCTAATAAAATATTTATAAAGTATATAAATATGGCTACATAGTGTTATTAATAAAACCACATTTTGAAACCATCTAAAATGTTCGGCAATAGCAATTGATTAAATATATTAATTTATATTCATACAATCAATTACTGGGCAGCTACACAAGAATGTGATAAAGTGAAGTTACATTTACTGGCAAGATAGTGACTCATGAATCAAAAATTATAATTAATCCAATTCATTGCACCTAAGGTCCATTTTTTTTAATGATTTTTTATAGGACATTATGTGCAAATAAATAAACCTTAGGTGCAAAAAAACCAGATTAGTCATACTCATTATCAGTTCATTCCTGACTATTTATTAATACAAAGATACTAAAGCATAATAATTGTTTTTTCTTTTTTTAATAAAAAGGAATTGCACTCTACAAATTACTCTGCAATTTGTCTTTTATTTCATAATATATCATATTATATATATCATATCCCTCCGGGTCATAGATTTAGATTTAACTCATTTTTTTCTAATAGCGGTACCATAATTTGTTCAACCTTTTCTCCCATTAATGGACATTCAGGTTGTTGCAGTTTTTCCTTTTACATCACTGCAAGCAATGCTAAAAAATAAATATTCTGGTTCATGTATCTTCAGGCAGTGATGCTTTTATTTCTATAACGTAAATACCAAAGAATGGCATTGCTGGGCCAGTGTGTGCTAAATTTTAATATACATTGCCAGATCACTTTTTAAAAAGGTTACAGCAATTCACATTCCCACCAGCAATGTGTGAGATTTCCCTGCATCCCGAACAGCAACATATTCTCATTCATTCTCCCTCTTTCCTCTTCTCTCTGCCACTCTCTGTCTCTCTCCCCATCACCCTCCCTCTCATGGGAAGTTGGTCTCAATGTTATACACTTTTTATATATTTAGGATATAAAGCCACATGTCATGTGTTACAAACATTTTTTTTTGGTTGCCTTTAAAACTTTTTTTCATGGCATATTTTGCAGCACAAGCTTTAAATTTTATATAGTCAAATCTTTCAATCTTTTCTTTTATGGTTACTAAGACCTTTGTTTTAAAAGCTGAATATATTGTCAATAATTAGCACTTGTGGGTGTGGGAGTAGTTAAATAGATTCATCTGGACAGGACAGTCCTTTCAACATTGAGCACTTGAAGTATGACCTTCAATTAGACTGTATACTTGTGTGATTGTGAGTTCTAGACAAATGGTTTGTCTGATACCTTTGTTCAAAATGAGCAATTCCAGTCCTCAAAGAACTCAGCTTCACTGATGGAGATGTGAGCTGGTATTTAATGAGTCTGCAGCACTAGAAAACATGCAAATCTATTTCTTGTTCCTCCAATGGGAAAAAAAAATCCTTCAAAATGATCTTTCCACAGACATCTTACAAAATGCAAGTTTCCAAGTTCTGTAATATTTCTTTTTTCCTAAACAGAATCCTTTTGTGGTTTATGCATATCCAGGCTGCTCTAGCTTTAGGTGTCTTATCTGTTTTTGATGAAAGCCTCGACTTGACAAATACTTCAAGATTTACTGCTTTATGGCAGCTGGTCAGATATGAGTTAATGAAAGCTTTTAGAATTTCCCTACTCCCAGTGTATCCGTTCAAGCTCATAATCTGGTGTTTTTATTTATGTAATAAAAGCAAGTGAGTCATTTAAATTATTTTAAATCCACAATTTAAAGACATCTTAAAAGTCTATTTTATCATAATACACAAATGTCAGTGAATTGTTGAAAAACATGCTCTTAAACACAACAAGACTCTTCTCTATGAGTAAGACTGGCCGGCGGTGCAGAGGGCCACATGGGCTTAATTCCCTGTAAGTGCCCGTGGGTAAATCAGAGAGCTCCCTTGGCTTTAATAGTGCCTCTATGGTAACTTCTAAGGCTATATTTTCAGTCTTAATCTTCCACTTCAGTTCTAATTGTCCACCAAAACTTTTTCACTTCATTCATGTCACACATAATTATGTTATATGAAAGCAAATCAATCAACATCTCTACTATTTCCCAATTTGTCAATGGTACTTCTAGGACTTTAAACCTTTGCCCCTAGCTTTCCTTCATCCTATCAAATGCTATTGACCTTTTAACCACTGATTTATTCTATAAATATTTTTTCACATCTATATTTTTATTGTGATAAAATATACATAACATAAAATTGACCCTTTTAAACCACTTCTAAGTGTAGAGTCAGTGGCATTGAGTACATTCACACTGCTATGCAACCATCATCACCATCTATTTCCAAAACCTTTTCATTATCTCAAATTGAAACTCTGTATCCATTAAACAATAATTCCCCATTCCTGCTTGTCCCCCCAGGCCCTGGCAACCACCATCTACTTTGTCTTTATGAATTTGACTATTCTAGGTATATTAAGTAAGTAGTCTCATACTCTGTGTCTTTGTAACTGGCTTCTTTCACTTAGCTTAATGTTTTCAAGGTTCATCCATATTGTACCATGTGTCAGAATTTCCTTCTTTTTTATTATTTTTCAATTACAGTTGACATTCAATATTATTTTAGTTACAGGTATACAAAACAGTTGCTAGACATTTATATAATTTATGAAGTGGTCCCCCAATTAGTCTAGTAGCCACCTGGCACTATATATAGTTATTAAAATATTGTTGACTATATTTCCTATGC
>NW_011888858.1:2454586-2469613 GCF_000151845.1 Pteropus vampyrus
ATTTCCCAATTTGTCAATGGTACTTCTAGGACTTTAAACCTTTGCCCCTAGCTTTCCTTCATCCTATCAAATGCTATTGACCTTTTAACCACTGATTTATTCTATAAATATTTTTTCACATCTATATTTTTATTGTGATAAAATATACATAACATAAAATTGACCCTTTTAAACCACTTCTAAGTGTAGAGTCAGTGGCATTGAGTACATTCACACTGCTATGCAACCATCATCACCATCTATTTCCAAAACCTTTTCATTATCTCAAATTGAAACTCTGTATCCATTAAACAATAATTCCCCATTCCTGCTTGTCCCCCCAGGCCCTGGCAACCACCATCTACTTTGTCTTTATGAATTTGACTATTCTAGGTAGATTAAGTAAGTAGTCTCATACTCTGTGTCTTTGTAACTGGCTTCTTTCACTTAGCTTAATGTTTTCAAGGTTCATCCATATTGTACCATGTGTCAGAATTTCCTTCTTTTTTATTATTTTTCAATTACAGTTGACATTCAATATTATTTTAGTTACAGGTATACAAAACAGTTGCTAGACATTTATATAATTTATGAAGTGGTCCCCCAATTAGTCTAGTAGCCACCTGGCACTATATATAGTTATTAAAATATTGTTGACTATATTTCCTATGCTGTACTTCACATTCCCATGACTATCTTGTAACTAGCAGTTTGTACTTTTAAAACTGTTCACCTTTTTCACCCTGCCCCCCTCCCATCTGGCAACTATCAAATTGTTTGCTGTATCTATGAGTTTATTTGCTTTATTTATCTTGCTCTTTAGATTCTACATGTAAGTGAGATCATATGATATTTGTCTTTCTCTGACTGACTTATTTTACTTAGGATAGTTTCCTCTAGATCCATCCATGTTGTTGCAAATGGTAAGATTTCATTTTTTATGGACAAGTAATATTCCATTGTATATAGGTACTACATCTTTATCCAATCTTTTTTTTTTTAAGTTTGTCTTGATCTCTTTATTACTTTTTAATTTTTTAAAATTTTAATTAGTTTCAAGTATACAGTACATTGGCTAGACATCTATATAGTTAGTAAAATTATCCCCCCAATTGCTCCCTCCCTCTCTTGACCTTCCACCTAGCCAATGTATTAATGCTAATTGCATTCCTCATGCCATGCTTCCCATCTCCGTGACCATCCGTCAGCTACTAATTTGTACTTCTTTAACCCTTCACTTCATTCTCCCAGCCCCCTAAACTCCCCTCCCCTGTCTATTACCAAATTGTCCACTATATTTGTGAGTCTGTTTTTGATTAGTTTGTTCTTTTTATTCCTTAATTCCACATGTAAGTGAAATCATATAGTGTTTATCTTTCTCTGTCTGACTTAAATACCTTCTAGGTTCATCACAGCAATATCTTTTTTCATTCCCTTCCTTTTCATATGTAGGGGTCTTGTTTTCTCATCATTTTATCCACTCCATCTCTTGGTTGGAGTACTTCATTCTTTTCCATTTAAGGTACTTATTGATAGGAATATAGTTGTTACCATTCTTTATTCCTGTTTTGGTACATGTTTTTTCTTCTTAAAGAAGTCCCTCCAACATTTCCTGTAATTCTGGCTTGGTGGTGATAAATTCCTTTAGCATATTTTTTGTCTGAGAAGCTCTTTATCTGTCCTTCAACCCAAAATGATAGCTTTGCTGGATAAAGTATTCTTGGTTGTATATTCTGGGTCTTCATTCTTCCGAATATTTTTTGCCAAACCCTTCTGTCCTGCATTGTCTCTCTTGAGAAATCAGCTCCTAGTAGTATGGGTGTTCCCTTATATGTAATTATTTGTTTTTCTCTTGCTGCTTTTAAGATTTTTTCTTTGTATTTAACCTTTGGCATTTTAATTATGTGTCTTGGTGTGGGCCTCTTTGGATCTCTGATTTTTGGAATTCTCTGAGCTTCCTGGGGTTTTATGTCCATTTCTTTCACCAGATTAGGGAAGTTTTCCATCGTTATTTCTTCAAATAGCTGTTCAATATCTTGACTTTCTTCACTTACGCCAATCAGACGAATATTTGGAGACTTAATAGTGTTCCATATCCTGCTTAAATCATCTTTATAGTCTTGGCCTCTTTTTTCTTGCCATTCTGTTTGAGTGTCCTAATTGGCTTTCCTGTCCTCTAGATAGGGTATTCGATCCTCTTCTTTGTTCATATTGTTTATTCCTTTGTTTATTCATTTAATATACTTCTCATCTCAGATAATGTGCTCTCCACTTCAGACTGGTTCCCTCTTATAATCTCCATCTCCATTTTTATCTCTTTGTTGGAGTTCTCTACACTTCCCAAAAGTTCATTGAACATCTTTATAACCAGAGGTTTGAACTCTGCATCTGTTAAATTACTTGACTGCATTATATCTGGATCTCTGTTCTCTTCTCTCATATGGTTTCTGCTTGTCTTCTCATTTTGGCTGCCTTTCCATGTCTGTTTCTATGTACTAAGCAAAGCTCCTAAGTCTCCTGGTCTTATTAGTGTGGATTTGTGAAGTAGGTGTCAGCCCAGTGGCACATTCCTGAGAGGGGCTCAGCTGCAGGCCAAATTTGGCCCAAGCCTCTACCCCTCTGGGGCCACCTGTCAAGATTCAGCAAGCAATCCACAGATACTGTGCTTATAGTTGCCTCAAAAGGCCACACCAGAAACTGAGGCCAGCTGCCTCTAGTGTGAGTCTAGGCTGCGCAGCAAGGAACACCTGACTCGCCGAGGATACACCTGGATGTAGCTTGGGTGGGGCCTGAGTTGGGGGAGGTGGAGTTTCAGGGAATCCTCTGGGCGGAGGAACCTCTGTTATCCAGTTTGATGACGTCATGGCTATGGCAGTGCTGTGTCTAGTGCACTGGTAGTAGGGAGGGCTCAACAAGGAACAATGGATACCGCCAGCACTTCTGTACTGAGTTTCCCCTTGGCCCTCACTCCCTGTAAGTCCTTCGTGCCCCCTGCATGCAGCTGACTCGGCACTGGTACTCAGAGCGAGCAGGTCCGTCACCACGAAAATCCACTCATGGACGCGGCCCCTTTAAGAGGCTTCTGCCGCTGCTGCAGCCTTCGCCTCAGTCGCTTGCTCGGGACTGGGTTGCCCCGCATCCTTGCCCCATCCTACATTCTGCCATTGCAGAGTGCTTTCTTGGATTTCTTCCTAGTTGTATGGCTTGTTCATCTAGATCCCAGGCAATTTTTCCTTGCTGCTGCTCCTTGTTTTCGTCACAACTTTGATTTGGTCGCCAGAGGGATGAACAGAGCCTCTATCATCTACGCCATTTTTTTTTCTCCTATCCAATTGTCTTTTGATGGGGATTTAGGTTGCTTCCATATCTTGACTATTGTAAATAGCACTGCAAAGAACATAGGAGTGCATATATCTTTTTGAATTAGTGTTTAAGGTTTCTTTGGATAAATACCCAGAAGTAAAATTGCTGAGTCATAAGGTAGTTCTATTTTTAACTTTTTGAGCAATTTCCATTTTGTTTTTTTATAGTGGCTCTACCAATTTGCAATCTCACCAACACTACACAAGGATTACCTTTTCTCCACATCTTCGCCAACACTTGTTTTTGGATTTATTGAAAATAACCATTCTGACAGGTGTGAGGTGATATCTCATTATGGTTTTAATTTGCCTTTCTCTGATGATTAGTGATGTTGAGCATCTTTTCAGAATTTCCTTCCTTTTAAAGACTAAATGATATACTACGGTATGTATAAACCATATTTTATTGATCCATTCATCATAAATAGGCATTTGGATTGTTTCTTCCTTTTGGCTACTGTGAATCATGCTGTTATGAACATGAGTGTACAAATACCTATTTATGTCCCTGCTTTTATTTCTTTTGGGTATATATCCAGAAGTGGAATTGTTGGATTATATAATAATTCTATTTTTAATTTTGGATGAATTGCCATACCATTTCCCATAACAGCTGCATCATTTTACATAACCACCAGCAATGCACATGGGTTCAAATTTCTCTACATCCTCACCAATGCTTATTTTTTTTTGTAACAGCCATCATAATGGGTATGAAGTAGTATTTCACTTGTTTTGATATTTTTAATTTGCATTTCCATAATGGATACTGACGATGAGCATCTTTTCATGTGCTTACTGGCCATTTATATATATTTTTGGAGAAATGTCTATTTAAATCTTTTTTTAATCAGTTTTCCATTGTTGTTGAGTTGTAGTTCTTTATATATTTTGGATATCAATCCCTTATCAGATAGATGACTTACAAAATATTTTCTCCCCTCCTATTGGTTACCTTTTACTCAATAGTATTATTCGTTGCACAAAAGTTTGTAATTTTGATGAAGTCCAATTTATCTATTTTTTCTTTTGTTGCCTTGCTTTTGGTGTGATATTCAAGAAAGCATTGCCAAATCCAATATCATGAGAACTTTTACCTATGTTTTCTTCTAAGTTTTACAGTTTTAACTCTCATATTTAGGCCTTTGGTCCATTTTGAGTTAATTTTTATATATGGTGTGAGGTAAGGGTCCATCTTCATTTTTTTTTTTTTTTTTTTTGCATGTGGATATTGTTTTCCCAGAACCATTTGTTGAAAAAACTATCCTTTCCCCACTAAATTGTCTTGGTACCCCTGTTAAAAATCATTTGATCATATATACAAAGGTTTATTTTTGGGCCCTCTATTCTATTCCATTGGTCTATATGTCTGTCTTTATGCCAGTACCATACTGTTTTGATTACCATAACTCTGTAGTGAGGTTTTTTCCAGTTTTATTGAGAAATAATTGACATAAGTCACTGTATAAGTTTAAGATAGACAACATGATGGTTTGATTTACATATATTGTAAAATGATTACCACAATAGGTTTAGTTAACATCCATCATCTCATACAGATACAATAAAAGAGAATAAAATTCTCCTTGTGATGAGAACTCTTAGGACCTACTCTCTTGAAAAGTTTCCATTGTATCATACAGCAGTGCTAACTACAGCCATCAGGTTGTACATTACATCCCTGGTGCTTATTTTCCTTACAACTCAAAGTTTATGTCTTTGGACCACCTTTCTCCCATTCCCTTTCCTTGCAGTAAGTTTTGAAATCAGGAAGTGTGAGACTTCCGACTTTGTCCTTTTTCAAAATTGTTTTGGTTACTCAGAGTCTCTTGACAGTCCACATGAATTTTAGATGGATTTTTCTACTTCTACAAGAACAGCTGTTAGGATTTCACATCTACTTAAGACAGCGTTATCTGTATTTATTCCTTTCTTTCACTTTCACTAGTCACCTTATGAATGTTACAACTGTCTCATTGCTGGTACAACAGGTCCTTGAATAACGTCATTTCATGATAATGTTGATGAGATGCTACAGGAACTTAATTCTTGTTTATATCAATTAGCTTTATGGTAAGAGCGGTTTCGTTATATGCCATTTCACTTAAAGTTGCAGAACCTATTGATGGCATTAAGTGAGGACTTACTATATTCCTGCCACAAATTCTCCACATTTTAACACATTGTATACACTGCTATAAGATAAATACATCATATTTATTATATTACTCACTGGATTAAAGACCTACAGTGCTTCCTAGTGTCTGACTAATCATGTCCATGTACCTCTGCTTGGTGTTTAAGACCCTTTATCATTTGCCCTTAATCTGTTTATAATATTTATTTTCTACCACTTCCTGTCACCAAACCTTGGCTCTAGCCATTGTGATTTTCTTCCTCATGTTCTCCTATCATCCGAAGTAACCTCACTGCCCCTCTTCATGCTTTTACATAACTTGACCTATAAGCCTATTTGTAGTCCTATTCTATTAAATCTTCAGTGAGATACTATGTCACCATAATCGCTTCTTCTTCCCCGCTACCCCACTATTTTCCTTCTTATAAGAATATTTTATTGTAACAAACTGAGTTTGAAATCATTGGAATTACCACAAAAAAAGTGTACAAAAATGTTCATGGCAACATTATGGATAATAGTTTAAAAGTAGAAACAATCCAAAGGTCCATCAACTGATGACTGATTAAACAAAATATGGTGCTATCCATACAATGCAATATCATTCAGCCATAAAAAGGAATGAGGTACTTATACATGCTACAACATGAATGAACCTTGAAAACATCATGTTAAGTGAAAGAATACAGCAATAACAGGCACATATAGTACGATCCCATGTAAGTGACATTCTGGAAAAGACAAAACTAGAAGGACAGGAAATCGATCTGTGGTTGCCAGGGGCTATCAGGAGAGGAATGAGGAGTGACTGCTAATAGGTACTGATTTGTTTTTTTGGGTGATGAAAATGTTCTAAAGTTAGATAGTGGTGATGGTTGTGTGACACTTTTTTAATGGTTATTTATAGCTTTAAAAAAGTAATTTTTTTAAAATTACAGTTGACATACAATATTATATAAGTTTCAGGTTTACAAAATAGTGATTAGATTTATGTAACTTACAAAGTGATCACTGATAAATCTAGTACCCAAATGATACCGTACATAGTTATTAAAATATTCTTGACCATATTCCTTATGATATACTTTATAGCCCCTTTTTTATAACTGCCAATTTGTACTTTTTAATGCCTTCCCTTTTCTCCCTATCCTCCCAACCCCCCTCCCACCTGGCAACCATCAAATGTTCTCTGGATCTATATGAAACTTTGAATATATTTTTAAAATATTATCTTGTACTCTTTAAAAAACTGAACTTTATTATATGTGAATTGTGTCTCAATAAAACTTATAAAAATTATAGAATCTACAAGTAAGCTATTAGAACTAGTAACTGAGTCTAGCATCGCAGAATACAAGGTTGGCATGTAAAAATCGATTTTATTTCTATGTAATAGCGACAAATAATTGGAAATTAAAATTATGAAAACAATACCATTTGTAAAATATAACATACTTAGGATAAACCTAACAAAAGATGTGAAAGACCTGTACACTGAAAAACTACAAAACACTAATGAGAGAAATTAAAGATGACCTAAATAATTAGAACTATGTTCCATACACACAAATTGGAAAATTTAGTTTTGTTATCAATTCTTCCACAAATTCATCTATAGATTCAACACCACTCCAATCATATTCTCATCAGGCTTTTTTATTGAAATCAATTGATTCTAAAATTCATACAGAATTGCGCAGGATGTAGAGTTGCTAAAGCAACTTTTTAAAAGATGAACAAAATTGGAGAAATAATACTGCTTGATTTCCAGGCTTATAAAGGTGCAGTAATCAAGACAGTGCGGTATTGGCATAAAGATAAACAAATGGACAAAAGAAAAAAGAGATTAAACAGAATATAGAGTCCAGTACACACACACACACACACACACACACACACACACACACACACACACACACACACACGGTGGGGGAGGGGCTGATTTTTGACAAAAGTATAAAGGCAATTTAGTGAAGAAATGTTAGTCTTTTCAACAAATGATGCTTGAAAAATTGGATATTTGTATGCAAAAAATGAACTTTGATCAACGTCTCGTGCCACATACAAAAATGAACTTAAAATGGAACAGTGACTTAACTATAAAACCTAAAACTATAAACTTCTAGAAGCAATCATAGGAGAAAACCTTTGAGAACTTGGATTAGGCAAAGATGTCTTTAGACACAACACCTAAAACATGATCCATCGGAGAACACCTCAATAAAATGAACTTCATCAAAGTTAAGAATTGTTCTTCAAAAGATATTGTTACAAGACATTTTAAAATAAGTCACAGAATGGGAGAAAATAGGTCTAAATCATATATCTGATAAAAGATTTGTGTCTAAAATACGTAACAAAATTCTTGCAACAAAATAAATCACCCAATTAAAAAATGGGAAAAGAATTAAACTTTTCACAAAAGTAGATATACAAATGGTAACTAAGCACATGAAAAAATGTTCAACAAAATTAGTTATAAGAGAAGTGCATATTTTAAGCCATAGCGAAGTACAACTACACACTTATACATCAGACTCCAGTTGTTGGCAAGTATGTGGAGGAACTAGAACTCATATTGCTGGTGGAAATGCAACTCTGGAAAACACTTTGGCACTTTCTTAAAAATTAAGCATACAATTACTGTATGATCAGCCATTTCACTCCTTGGAACTTCTCCAAGAGAAATGAAAGACTTTAACAGAATATTTGTTCATAGCAGCCCCCAAAGGGAAACAGCCTAAATATCCATCAATAGGTGAATGAACAAACTTTGACATATCCATACAATGGAATACTACTTGGCAATGAAAAGGAATGAACTATTAACACATACTCTAACATGAATCTGTGAGTTATTTAAAATAATTATGCTGAGTTAAAGAAGCAAAGCAAGGAGAAGAAACATACCATATGATTCTATGATATAAAATTCTAGAAAATGTAAACTAATATATTGTGATGAAGTGCAGAATAGCGGTTGCCCGGGGATCGGGGTGGTAGGGGCAGGAATAGGAATGGGGAAGGGTAGGAAGGAAGGATTACATGTGTCCCTACTGTTCAAGAGTTGGGTTATTTTTCATTTTTCTCCATTTTTATTTATAGCTTATCATAAATGTAATATCATTATTCACTAGTATTTTTTCTACATCCTTAAGCATTTCTTAATGGTGCATAGTATATATTCGATGAGTGTTCTTTAGTAAATTAGTCATTGGAGGAGCAATTTCATAGCTGCTTGAATGTAAAGTCTGAAAAACTAAATTGCTGGGTTAAAGCATAGCCAGATTTTAACACTTTTTGTAAACTGGCAAATTTTACTCTGGAAAAATACCAGTTGTTAAGTGAGATTGTATTTATCTGTACCATACCATGATTTACCCATACAAATCAGCTGCTGTTTTGTAGGTGAAAATGTTTACCTGTTTTAATTTGCAGTTATTTGTCTATTAATGAGTTTGACTATTTTTCATTGTTTATTTACTTATTAGCCATTTTCATTCCTCCTAACTCTTTTTGCACCAAATCTGTATAGCACACAATTAGCACTCCATTATATATTTTTGTTTGTATTGGACAATTTGGTACTTTATTTTCTTAACATATAATGTGGTTATATGTTACTGTTGTCATTTGTGTAGCTTGTGTGGAAGCTGGGCAGGGACTCTTATGAGATGCCACTGTTGGTTTTATAATCCCAGTAAGCTATATTATTCACCAATTGTTTTTTCCACGTGTATACAGAAAACATTTTTCTTTTTTCCTCTTTTCTCTTTTTTTCTCTACATATTTTTATGAAGATTTTAAGTTAATTGACATAGGGACCATAATAATTATACATTACCAATATAAAGGCAGATTATATAATTCATTATATTAATTAGTGGATGATTTGATTCGAGAAATAAAAGATTATCAAAGGACAGAATGACAGAAGTAAAAGACCAGAGTGACCACCTGGAGCCCAGGAGGGTGTAAGAGTGGTTGTCTTTAAGTACAGGATCTGTTAGTAGTTTTTTCCTCTTTTTTCTACTTTTCTGTATTTTCTAACAATATTAAATTTAACATATACTTTGATCCGAATTCAAAGAGTACCTAACTGAAGGTACCTATGATATTTAGAAGCTATGATATTTTCCAATTGCAAGAAATTTAATGAATGCTTGCTGAATGACTGATAACTGAATTCTAGCCCATGTTTATATATGTTCTTATATTTTGTAGCAAAGTCTTAGGCTCACAGAAAATCAGAATTGCAGGGGATGTTAGGACTCATTTGGTCCACTTGCTTTCAAATATTTTTAGCTCTGGAAACCTTTATATGTAATTTTATATAGAAACCTAATATATAAAAGCAAGACACTTGGGGCATTTGGAAGAGGCCTTGTGAGCCAGAGCCCTACCTGCTTATTAGCCCTCTAAGGTAAACGGGTCCTAAATGTCAAAAATCTTTAAAAGACACTGTTTAAAAACGATTGATCCAATCCAATCCATTTATTTTCCAGAAAAAGAAGCAAATTAGCTGTAGAATTAGATCTTCTGACTTGGAGTCTAATGGTTTCCAACTGCTTGGGGTCTAATGTTTTCCACTGCTTTTCAAGTGCACTCTATGCTCTCCAATTCCAGGAACAATGCCTTATGCCTCTGTCTCCCATTCAGGCCAGCACACATAGCAGAGCTCAGAACATCTTTTTTAATCGAACAGTGGATATATACACGCTACTCAATTGGTAAAGGCCATATTACCACCAAGGGTTAATTGTATACAGAAAGTCTATGCAAGCTTTTTATAAAAGCAGCTAAGGATCATTTCGGTCCCCATACCGAACCTCGGTGTCACTAAGGACATTTCCCAAATACCAATAAGAGGAAGATTAAGAAGTTAAACAGTAAAGCAACTGAGGTATGTAATAGACTTAAAACCAAAGCAGGAAGAAGACCTATACTGAAGAAACTTCTTCCTGCCCAGAGCAATTAATGTGGTGAACAGATGGAACTATACAGGATGGGAACTATTTTCAAGCTTAAAAGGGAAGCTAAAATACATGAAGAAATAACAAGCAGACAGCCTACAGGGCAGGGGCAAACATGAAAACGTGCTTTTCTTTTTTTTCTAAAAGATATTTTTATTGCTGGCAGTAATTACCCAAAATTTTACCCTGTTAGTTGTTTTCCATCATTATGGAGAGATGGAATAAGAAATCTAGAAAGAAATTATAGAGAAATTAACGGAAGCAATGGGAATGAAAATGAGCTCCTGAATTCTGGTACGTGCCTTACCCCTAGCTGAGTTTATAAAGAGGCAAGCTTCCCTTCATTCAGAAGGTAGCACATAGTAAGTACTCTTAGAATTGATGCTTATGATGATGATCATGAGGTGGCATTTGTATCAGCAAAGGAGCCTCAGGCTATATTTTCACTTAAGTTTTATTGTGGACTTACTATTGTGTTGGAGTTATTTCTCCAATAGCAACCCACACATGGCATAGTACAGATCTTCTGTTCGTTCATGTGCTATGGAGACAAGCTTCTCTCCTATGTCCAGTTTCTCCCATTACAATTCATTTTGCTTATATCTACAAGGATATTCATCCTGTATCACTACTGTTATATCTTTGCAATGTGACGCATGTAGAGAACTTTATGACTTTCAAAACATTTTTCACATCTATTTTCTCATTTTGCCCTCATGACATCTCTGTGGTGAGTATTTGTATTTGATAAGGAAATTTAGGCCCCAGGACTGTAAGTGAGGGCTTCAAGGTCTCATAGTTAGTAAGTGGCGAGGCTGAAAGAGGAACCTTGAACTTCTGGGTTTTAGTCCATTATTGTTCTATTACAACTTGCTTCCCAATAAACCACATACAACATCATTGGATGTTCTCTCTTATCCTCTTGATAAACTCCTCAGCCTCAGTGTGGCTTTCCAGTTCCTCCCCATCTGGCTCTTTCCCCTGTATAACCTTCTCTCCAACTTCTCTCCAAAACACACTAGCTGCTTGCTCAAAACAATATCCTCACCCGGAATGTCCTCCCTCCTTTTCATTTCACCAAATTCTGTGCAGTCTTCAAGGGTCGGCACCAGGGCCTAGCAGATATAATCTTCCAACAAAAGCATTTCCTGTCTCAACTGCGCATTTTAACATTTCATTAAATTCAATATAATTTGTAGTAAAATACAGCTGTTAAATTACTTGTTATACTACAGGAATTAAAGTACTTTATATTTAATTGTCTAATGTGTTAAAGCTTGTTTCTGTTAAATACCACACCTTTTGGTGGTAAAGGGAGGTATTGTATACTTTTATTTATGAACATGAACCAGTGTCTAAACAGAGTAGGTACTCAATAACAGAAATCAGTAATTTTTGGTTTTTGTTTCAATACAGTGCCTAGCATTATACGAGAGCAGAGTCACTGAAAAGCCTGGGGTAAAGAAGACAAGGCGGACTTTCAGTCTTAGAGGAACTGAGGTCCCAAAAGGGTGCTAAGGTAGGGACCCAAGATCTGAAACTAGGTACAGAGTGAAAGCAGAACAAGTAACAAGGCTGACTTGATGCTCCTTATATATCTCCTGCTTAAGGAAGAAGACCAGCTTCAATAGTGGGCCAGCACTGAACTGTAGGTGGAGGTTAAGTAGCCCCTAAGAGACAGAGAAGGAAAGGGAGAGAAAAAGACAAAGTGACTAGGTAGATCACTAGTGAGCTGTGTCCTAGAAAATAGTTATCTTCTATAAGACAGTTTGTATGTGTGATAAATAAGACACCTGTTGCTGATCATAGGAAATAGCACTCATTTTAAAATCCCACACTTGTTATTGTAAATAAAGTTTTACTGGAACACAACCACACCCATTTGTTTAAGCACGGCCTATGGCTACTTTTACACTACAAGGATGGAGCTGAGTAGTTGCAGCAGAGTTTGGCCCTGTACAGAAGTTTGGCAACCTCTGCTCTAAACTCTAGTTTTTCTTTTTATAAGGAGATCACAAAGCAATGTTTGGCAAGGGGGACCTAGAAACTGTCGGTAGATTCAGAAAGGCCAGAAATTGTCGTTCTGTTACTGATGATCCATTGCTCTGGCCTATGACCCTATCTCCTGACCATTCTGTCTTACTGTATCTATTTGTGATTTTGAGATTATTCTAGACACTCTTGTGTCTTGAATTTTCTACCACTTGTGCATTGTGTCTAGCTATGGTTATTCCTTAATGCTCATGTTCATATAAAATGTTAAAGCAGAAAAAAATGAGTTGTTTATACAATAGTCAGTAAAAGCAGTTACATAACAACTTGCTTATCTGAGCATAAGTAGCAGATTTTTTGAGTTAACAAAAGCATTTCCTTAACATTATGCTTACCACGTTTATTTAGTATTCTCACGTGGTGAAAGAGGCAAGGTCTCTCTAAGGTTTCTTTTACAAAGACACTAATCCCGCTGATGAAGGTTCCACTCTCATGATCTAAGCACCTCTCAAAGGCCTCACTTCCTAAAACAACCACACTTGGCATCAGGATTTCAACATATGGATTTGGGGAGGAGAGACACATTTTCAGACCCTAGCAGTCTTGTCTAGTTTAGTTCAGCAAATCATCAAATATTTACAATTTGCCTCCTATAGGCCAGTCATAATCTTATTCGGAGATAATTAAGATATGGTTTCTGCCCTATGAAACATAAGATTCCAACCTTGATAGAAAGCCCAGTGTTGTCATATAAAATTGTATGTGGATAAAAAGGCCCTTACAGCTTCACATTTTGCTCATTTGATGCTATCTGATAAAGCCATATTGCTTTCAGGGCTCCATTCATACATCTGTTATATTTTCTAATGACATTGGGCAATGTCTAAACAGATAAAAAGAAAAGTTCATGAGCGGTCAGAATGTTTGCTTTCCACAATCAGGATTTTGCCTCACAACAAGAGCTTTAAGATGTGGTTTCCAAGAATAAGTACTAGCTAAAAATAGAGGCTCCTTTGTTTTATACAGTTATACCTCAAAGAATCACTTTACAACAACTAATGTTCTGATCTTGAATTACTTCCTAAAGGTCCAAGAGGACATTAGTAAACTTCAACATGATGCTTCCGCGCACTAATCTAAAATTCCTATCTCCGTTTCACAATGATGAGCTAAAAGAAAGTCCTAAACATTTCTACCTAATAAAGCATGGTAAGTCCAGCTCTAAGGTTTGTCCTTCATAAGAAGAATTTAACCATGCCAAAACTCAAAATCAAATATAATACAAAGAATATGGGATACCTGGGAAAGAGAAAGAAAGAGAGAGAAGAGAAATAAACAAAAGGGGGCTAAGAAGAAAGGATTCAGGAAGGCAGAGAGAAATAGAGGCAAGAGAAAAGATCGAGAATAGATATAGAAGAAGAATATTCAATCGAGATGTCTTTATTAAAAAAATTACAATGCTGACAGAAGATCATCAAAAGCTATTGAAAAGCTATTTACCTAATTTCCTCACAAGAATAAGGGTGTGAAGAACCTAACTTTAGACTGAGGGGCATGGCCTAAGGCTTGAATCCTCTGACACGCAAACCTCTCTAGATCTGATACCAATTGATCACCCCTGGCTCACAGCTCCAGGGCAAAGGAAGCAGGTATGTCACTGCTGCCAGGTGGTGTTGGAAATGCTGGATTTAAGCCAAAAGCAACCATGTGGTAAAACAGTACTAGCAACTGTGGATAAAACAGGTTTGAACCAGGATTAAGTAAGTGGAAGGTTCAGCCAACACAATAGAGAGGATTTTGATGAATAAAAGACTGGAACAGAGTAGGTTAAACCATCACTATTTACAGATGATGTGGTGAAAAACTCAAGAAAGTCAATGAAAAACTACTAAAAAAGAAGAGAATTTAGCAAGTCTGTTGGAGTATGAACTAATGGCTTTATAAACAACAAAGAGAAGATGCAATGGATGAAAAAACCCTCAATTATAATAACAGCCAAAACATTAAAACACCTAGGAATAAACTTAATAGGAATATGCAGGAAATAACGAAGAAAACCTCAAAACACTTCCAAAGGACAGGCAAGTGACCAAATGCAAAGGCATGTCATGGTCTTGAATAGGAAAACCTGACATTACGAAGGCATCATTCTACTTAACCTAAAAGTCGAATACCAATTCCAATAAAAAAGAATAGTGAGGAAAGCTCTGAAAAAGAAAGGGGGGGGGGCGGTCATATGGGAAAACTAGCCCTACCAGGTATTAAGAAGTTTTATAGATCTACAATAATTAAAACAGTATAAAACTATTGTGTGAATACAGACAGATCAACAGAACAGAACAGAAAGCCCAGAAAATAGATCTAATTACATTAGGGAATTTAATATATGATAAAAATGGCATCTTAAATTAGTGAAGAAGATAGACTACTCAATATATGTTGCTGGGATAGCTGGAAAGCCAGTTAGAAAAGATAAATTTGAAACTATACTCATACCATACACAAAGATAAACTTCAAGTGGAGCAGAGATTAAAATGTTAAATATGAAACCATTAAAGTACTAGAAGCTACAAAAAAATGAGA
>NW_011888858.1:2470628-2476159 GCF_000151845.1 Pteropus vampyrus
GCTAAGTGAAGTAAATTAGACAGAGAAAGACAAATACTGTATGATCTCACTTATATGTGGAATCTAAACAAAACGCTGAGCTCATAGAGACAGAGAACAAATTGGTGGTTGCCAGAGGCAGGGGGTGGGGGAATAAGTGACATGGGTGAAGCGGGTCAAAGGTACAAATTTCTAGTTATAAAATAAATAAGTCATGGGGATATAATGCATAGCATAGTGACTATAGTTAATAATACTGTATTGCAAAATAGAAAGTTGCTATGAGAGTAGATCTTAAAAGTTATCACAAGAAAAAATTTGTACCTATGTATGGTGATACATATTAAGTAGACTTATTGTGATCGTTTCACAATATATACAAATATTGAATCATTATTTTGTACACCAAAAACTAATATAATGTTATATGTCAATTATTCCTCAATTAAAAAAAAAAAACAAACCCTTTCAGTGTCTCTTTCTTACCTACAGGATCAAGATCAACTCCCTAGCATGGCACAACCCTCAACATCTTTCATAATCTAGCCTTAACCTACCCCCTTTCTGAGGGTTTGCCCTGTCACTCTTCACTACAAATCCTAACCTCCCCTCCCTGCACACTGAATTACTGGCTGGATTCTGAATATATCAAGCACTTTCTTCTTTGTCCATGGTTATCTCTCTGCTGGAACTTCCTTTCACTTCTCTATCTAGTGAGTGAGCTTTGACCTTCCTCCCATCTTTTAAGACCCAACTAAAATGCTACATCCTTCAGGAAGCTGGCCCTCACTTCCCCCAAGCAGAACTTCCAGACACTATACTCCTCTAGTAGAACTTCCACTAGGCTCACAGAGTCCTTTGTTCAAAGCTATAATACAGTGTACGTCACAGCAGGCCTTAACAATTATTGTTCTAGTCAGTATTTAATAAATGAATAATCATGCCTTATGGCGAACCCAACTCCCTCTCCAAAGGTCTTAAATTCAAAGAAAAGGATTCCAAAATTAAAAAAAAGAAAAAAAGTATCAAAAGCCAGGCTTGCAAAAAGAATTAGTAGTCCACTGAAATAAATTCATTGGCTTGTCTTCATTCCAGATGGCCCTTGAAATGAACATCCTGTATTCGCACAGCACACCAAGAGCTGCAGCCAGAAGCTTGTGTCCTTCTACAGTTTCCAGCAGGCTATCTGACTCCTCCAAATAAGAGCAAGTTTCCCTTAGGCATATACCAACTAAAACTCCACCATCTGTTTCTTAGGGAGCACAGTGAAGCTCAAAGAGCTTGTTTATAAAGAGCCAAGAGCTGGTTATAAGAACAGAAACTAGACATCACAAGTGCTCCTGATTAGATCCCTGTGCTAATCTAGAAAGCAAAGTAAGCCTGCAATCTTATTTTTACTTGCATGTCTAGAATATTTGTACTAATGGGAAAAGTAAAATTTTGGCTGCAGAAATACACTTGAGTGGTGGTAAAGATACAGGTGTGGCTGCGGATCAAAGTGCTGGAGTGGAGGAGTCTCCACCCCTTCACCAGTAGCTCTCTACTATCCCTACAGGTAGGTTTCTGAGCACTTGAACTCCTTTTCTTTCTTTCATTCAAATATAATCTTTTGGTC
The DNA here is from genome assembly GCF_000151845.1 of Pteropus vampyrus. NCBI lineage: Eukaryota > Metazoa > Chordata > Mammalia > Chiroptera > Pteropodidae > Pteropus > Pteropus vampyrus. Next base: position 2,472,223 of record NW_011888858.1, read on the forward strand.
TCTTTTCTGAAACTTCTTACAACCAAATTTCCCTAGTTTCCTCATTTTACCTCTCTGCAATGTTATCATACCATAAGCCTCGATGCACTGAATAATCACTTATGTTTTCAGATTGTGTTGAATATCTTACCCAATACCTTCTAAGACTTCACTGAACACATATATTTGAGCTCTGACCTACATTTACTATCTATCTGCCTCTTCTTATGTAGTAGTAACTCTGAAATCACAGGACTTTAATCTGGAAGCTAGCTGAGAGATCACCCAATGACCCAAAGCCCATACTGTACAATTAGCAAACGGAAAGGTGAATTTACTTGTCCAAGATCAAGTCAGTTAATTGCAGAACCTTGACCAGTCTGTTTTCCTAAAATCTAGTTCTCATTATTATTTCAATCACATGAAACAATCCCCATTCCCTCTATTTTATTTCCTTCACCTTAGATATTACTTTCAAAGTTCTGTTTTATAACCAACTGTAGTCTAGCTTGCTAGAATCCTCAAATGAAGGAGTTTCCTGATACAAGGAGTATCTTCTTGAATTATATTCAAAACTCCTTCTTGCAATGGGGAGTAGAAGTGGGAGGGAGGAGAACTGGGGTTGTGGGAAGACTCATGTTATTCATCTTCAATTAGATGAATTCATCTTTAATTCATCTACCAGTTAATAGTTCTGAGGTGACCTGCCATGATCTATTCTTTCATAGTGTCTTGCAATCAGTAAGTTATATTCAGGGCAGTGAAGGTCAAAGGTACATCAGGCTCTGCCAGAAGTATTTGGTCAAATATGAGGAAAAATGGTAGATTTAATTGCTCAGTGTTACAGCTCCAAATAATTGAAAGGAACGATATCATTATAAAATAAATAATTCTTTTGAAACTCTTCCTGAAATCAACTCTTTTAGGAGATGAATTATTTGCAGGCACCATAGAAGAAAATTCCTGCACATTCAAGTAGACATCTATTATGGGTTGAATTGTGTCCTTCCAAAAAAGACATGGAGTCCTAACCCCCAGTACCCTAGAATGTGACCTTATTTGAAGACAGACCCTTTATAGAATTAAGTTAAAAGGAGGTCATTAGGGTGGCCCTTAAGCCAATATGACTGATGTCCTTATCGAAAGGAGAAACTTATACAAAGGCATACACAAAGGGAAGATAAGGTGAAGACACAGGGAGAACATCATGTACAAGCCCATGAACACCTCGGGTTACCAGAAGCTAGGAAGAATGAAACAGATTCTCCCTTACAGCACTCAGAAGGAATCAACCCTGCCAAAACCTTGATTTTTAACTTCTAGCCTCCAGAACTGTGAGACAATCGATTTCTGTTGTTTAAGCCGTCCAGTCTGTGGTACCTTGTTATGGCAGCCCTAGCAAACTAAAACAACATCTAATGACCAAATGGTCTCCAATAACCCGCAGTCGATGCTGGCAGGCATCAATTTCAGGTTAACAGAGGGGGACGATCTCTAAATGTTAACAGAAGGTATATAACGTATTGCAGAAAAAAAATCCAAGAGTTTTTCCACTTCAGAATAATTGGCACATTTATGCAAAAGCCAATACCACACTGCCACTTTTGCCAAACCATGGTACAGAAAGTGGGCACATGCACACATGCACACACACACACAGAATATATCCCATATTTGGCCTTGAATAAATCGGAAGTTCCCATAGTTACTGAGACTATGATTCTAATAATTCTTGTCAGTTTAGCAGATGAGATTGGAACAGCTGCATCTTCAATACACATCATTGTCTTAAAAAGATGCTCAGAATGAATTACAATTAAATTACAGAGCTGTCAAAAAAGGTTATAATTATAGCATTTATTCACCACATTTACAAGGCCAGACATACACAAAAAGAACTAAAAGCTGAAGGAAAAAAAACCCACTCCACATTACTTACCTCAGCAAGAAATCTGGTTGAGGGAAGAACAGGAGTTAGTTATCATGCAAACAGCCCATTTACTTCAAAAAAAACGATGCTGAGTTTCCAGAGGGTCTTCTGTTCCTGAATCCGAGGCACTTAAAGACATCATCTGGTGGCGACTCAACTTTCTTTTACAATTGGAAAAAGGAGGGCCAGCAAGGTGGCCACGACTCACCCACAGTTACAGATAAGCAAGGGAGGGGCTGGGACCTGAACCAAGAGCAAAGGTGACTCCTGCCAGTGGCTGAACAAGGAAAGCAAAATCAGGACAGCCAGATCTGGCCCCTGTGCTCTCATCTAGAAGAGGATATTAATTTATCCAGAAATTATTTATCATACAGCTCTTAAAGAGGCCTGAAAATTGTCCTTCACTTCTCCTGCCAAAACAACCAAGGTAAAAGAGAGGAAGAAAATCCTCAACTGACATGCATCCTAGTCAATTCTGCCACTAATCAATAAGGCATTCAAAACCACCGGAAGAATGGTACAATTCACTTAGTCACATTCTACCTCAGTGTCCGAAAGATAAATTGAAGATAGTAATGCTTATGTGGTGAGCTAGCTCCTCGGGGGGAAGGGGAAGGGGAGCTAACTAGATCATCATGTATGGTTTCAATCCAGCAATCAACAACTATCGATGGTGCCTTCTCTTTGTGTAAGACGTGCTTGAGAGTGTCAGGGACACAAAGAGGTGTCACTTTTAGACTTGTTTCCCAAGAGCTCATAATTAAAGAGATAAGACACATATAAAGATAAAGCCAAACAAGGCAGTACACACGCAGTATTTTAAACTACTAATTCAGTCGTTATAAACCAGTTTAGAGCAAAGAGGAAATTAGCTGTCTCTCTGATCTGTTCCTCACCCTTTCTTCCCTGAATATGACCACATAATGGTGGCTTTCTTAGTGCCTTCGGGTTTCCCTGAGTGTTCTAAAAATTTATTTCAGTTGATCATGCAATTAAACCTCCCTTTCTACTGTGTGTTACATGCTGTGGAGTAGGTTCCAACTCCCGGCAACTCTGAATAAGCGATGTCCACAAAGTCCTGTCCTCAACAGCCCAGCTCGTCTCCCGGAGACTTCTGCCTGTAATTTCTTTTATGGAGTCTATCCATCTCCTATTTGGTCTTCTACTTTTGCTGCGGCCTTCTATTTTTTCCCCAGCATTATTATCTTTTCCAAAGAACCCATGACTTGCCTGAGGTAGGTCAGCTTCAGTTTTGCCATTTTTGCCTCCACAGATGTTTCAGGCTTAATTTGCTCTAGGAGCCACTTGTTCATCTTTCCGGCAGTCCAGAGTATCCATAGTGATATCCTCCAACATCATATTTCGAATGAATCTATGCTTTTCCTACCAGCCTTCTTCACTGTTCAACTTTCACATCTGCACACAGTAACTGAAAATACAAAGGTGTGGATGACCTTAGCCTTGGTCTCTAATGATACATCTTTGCTCTTGGTGATCTTTCCTAATCCTTCCATTGCTGCCCTTCCAAGTCTCAAGAATCTCTTGATTTCTTGGCTGAAGTCCCCATTTGAAGTGATGACGGACCCAAGGTAAGCAAAAATCTTTCAACAATTTCAGTGTCTTCACTGTCTATGTGAAAGTTGTACATTTCTTCTATAGTCATGAATTTTGTCTTCTTGATGTTCGAAGGCAGTCCTGGTTTGGCACTCTCTTCTTTCACTTTCATCGGAAGTTGTTTCGAATCATGGCTACTTCCTGCCAGTAAGATGGTGTCACCTGCATACCTTAAGTTATTGATATTTCTTCTACCGACTTTCACTCATCCCTCCTCTAGCCCAGTTTTTGTATGATTTAAACAAATAAGGAGATAATATGCACCTGTGTCTGACGCCTTTGTCTGTAGAAAACCATTCTGTCTTTCCATATTCTGTCCTGAGTGGCTTCCTGTCCACAAGACAGGTTGCACACATCAGGGCAACCAAATGCTGAGGCATATCCATTTCTTTCAGAGCTTTTCACGATCAATGC
>NW_011888858.1:2477060-2502394 GCF_000151845.1 Pteropus vampyrus
AAGCACATCCTTATAGTTCCTGTCCCGCCACCATCCACCCCTTGGCAAGATCACAGCCTGAACACCTGGCGAGATGGTCGCTAGAGGAAGAGCCCCTCAGCGTGGCTCTTCGCTACTCCAGTATCGTTTCACTTCAGTAATAGACACGGACTTTTAAAAGGCCCAGATGAACAAAATTCCATCTCCCGTAACTGTTCTTGGGTGTGTGCATTATTTTTCCTGAGTGTGAAAAAGAGAATCTGATGTTCTTTTAATTTTTAATAACAGAACCCAGTTATAAAAGGCTCTCAAGAACCTGACTTCACTTGCTTTTTCTTCTCATCTCAGCCCTCACCTTTCTCTGGCTTACTCTCAGGCAAACCTAGCCAGGAATTACAAAAGACTATAGTGATTATGATAATTCATTTTTCTCTTTTTATATTTCATCAATGTCATTTCAAGTTTAAACATATATCATTTTAGGAGTGAGCTAAAACACCACCAACTTTGAAGGATGGAAGAAGAATCTAATGGATCTGTCTGCTAGTAAAGAAACTCATTCAGTGAAGCTAGGTAGATGGATTGACAAATCCCAATAATAGACTATTTTTTTGTCGCAGGAAAAGGAATTTTAAAAAAATGTGAGCAACAAAACAAAAAACAAACAACAAAAAGAGCAAAGAGCTCTAGCCTAGAGTGCAAACCAGAGTAGCCTAGGTACTCAAGGACCCCAGATCAAGGGATCTGGGTTGCCATGTGGGAACTAGAAAGGATATTCTAGCCTAATGATTATGCTACTCTGTAGGCAAGAAAGCAGCCAGGTTGCCCCCTAAGCACGGCAACTGTGTAGAATTATGTAGGCTGTTCCCTAGGAGGATGCCCAGCCAAACATGTTAGCAGTGAATGAAACCCAGCTTGCCTGCCACTCACCAAGTGCCAGGCTGGGTGCCCCAGCATAGGGCTGTGCCTGTCCGAAGGAAGGGCAGTCTTTGTTGAATATGCACAAGGTTTCAAGTCATGGGTCTATCGGGCTGCAATCTGCCAAGAGAGGATACTGTAGGATAGCACAAAATGCTACCCCAGAATATGCCACTCCAAACTATGCCACTTTAGCATAAGGATTATTTTGAGCTTAAGGCAGATCTAAGAAAAGCTTTCTGCTCTCTCCCTATTTGCCTAAAAGCAGGACATAAATTTACAGGTGTCCCCCCTCCTCTCTCTATCAAAAAGGACAAAAGTTAACCACTAGAGATAACTTTAGAACCTCAACAGCCGGCAGATTGCACTGGAAGAATCTACATAACAAATCTTGCTAACTAGCTCTTATCCTCCATTAGTTTCCTCATATATCTATCTGCCTTCCAACAATTTGCTGTCCCTGGAAACTGCTACAGAAGCCTAAATTCTAACTACCTCTTGGAGTTTACTCATCTCTGGGTACTCCCAAAGGTAAGCACAATTAACGTGTTAATAGAATTGTTCATTTTTCTCTTGTTGATCTGTCTTTTGTCAGTCCAATTCACAGGGCATCAGACAGAGAACCTGGGAGGGTAGTAGGAGAAAAAATTTTTTGCCTTCCCTACAATACCTGTCCCTCATTCTCAAAGAACAGCTTTGTCCCAATGATCAGAAGGCTGGAGCCCCGACTGGAGGTAAGTACTAGATGAACTCAAAAAAGGAGAGGAGGGGGACGGAGGTACTATGTACCCTCTCTCAAAAACGAGACACCCCTGGTCAGGAGGTGAGGCTCTGGTGACCAGAGCCAGATTCTGGGGCATGCAGCCTGTGCGGTCTCAGAGGCCCCGTGCTTGTTTTAATGCTTGGCTTATACTGTCTTAAAATTCTTAATTTCTGAACAAGGGGCCCCACATTTTCATTTTTCACCGGACCTTACAAATTATGTAGCTATTCCTTAAGGTAAAGATGGCATAGTAAAGTGCTGAGGAGTTAAGAAATCACTCAATGCTGAAGCCTCTGGGAGCACAGTTCAATATGCAGTTCTGGATTTGGGGGTCGAGGGAGAAAGAGACCTCAAGGAGCTACTGACCAGACCCATCTGTAATCTAAGAACAGATAATGACAGAGCACCCAGTGCCTGTCATGGGAAAAGGAAGATTAAGTGGTACTGCCTGGGTCGAGAAGCTTAGGGTGGTTAACTTTGTAACCTAGTCACTCCTCCTGTAACTATGAGCTTATTGTGAAGATTCTGAATCCCTCAGAGAATGACTCTCCAGACACCAAATAACACAAGTACTCCAGGTTAGTGATGGTCCTTTCCATTGTCACCAGCCCCTCGATGAGTACTGGCAGGCTGCCAGTACAAGACCACAGGAGGGAAGCAACAAAGAGAAGTTTCTTTACGGGCTGCTTTGATCATAGACACTTTTACTCCCTTCTTTAGTAATGTAAAAATTTAGGATTTGACTGTCATACTTGTCTTCCTATCTCCTTCTTCGTAGCTTTCGGCATTTCTATCCTGTTTTAATTCTCATTACAACGTGCAATATTACTCATATTACCATTTTTGATAGGAAACATGCAGGAAACTTCATTAAGATTCTATGTGACCTCCCACTAATTCAGCAGTTAGACAAGTGACTAGAATAAAGAGTACTTTCACTTTCCTCGTGAAAATAAAATCTTTTTGAAATTTCAAATTGATAGCAGCAATGAGGTTCTAAGACCTAGCCTACCATATCTCTAGGTGATAGAATTATAGGTAATTTTTATTATCTTCTTTATATTCTTGTTTTTTCAAATGTTTTATATTTTACTTTTATTAGAAAAAATAAAAATTATTTCAAAAGATTTAACCTGAGCAAAAACTATTTCCACATACTTTAGAGACATCTTTTTCCATATAAACTGCCAAAATACTAATTAAAAATCATTTTTACCTATTCATTCAAGCTGGTTCCTTAAGGACTTCTACCTGGCAATATTTTTGACAGCCTAGCTCAAATTGTAACCCAGTTATAAAAGGCTCTCAAGAACCTGACTTCACTTGCTTTTTCTTCTCATCTCAGCCCTCACCTTTCTCTGGCTTACTCTCAGGCAAACCTAGCCAGGAATTACAAAAGACTATAGTGATTATGATAATTCATTTTTCTCTTTTTATATTTCATCAATGTCATTTCAAGTTTAAACATATATCATTTTAGGAGTGAGCTAAAACACCACCAACTTTGAAGGATGGAAGAAGAATCTAATGGATCTGTCTGCTAGTAAAGAAACTCATTCAGTGAAGCTAGGTAGATGGATTGACAAATCCCAATAATAGACTATTTTTTTGTCGCAGGAAAAGGAATTTTAAAAAAATGTGAGCAACAAAACAAAAAACAAACAACAAAAAGAGCAAAGAGCTCTAGCCTAGAGTGCAAACCAGAGTAGCCTAGGTACTCAAGGACCCCAGATCAAGGGATCTGGGTTGCCATGTGGGAACTAGAAAGGATATTCTAGCCTAATGATTATGCTACTCTGTAGGCAAGAAAGCAGCCAGGTTGCCCCCTAAGCACGGCAACTGTGTAGAATTATGTAGGCTGTTCCCTAGGAGGATGCCCAGCCAAACATGTTAGCAGTGAATGAAACCCAGCTTGCCTGCCACTCACCAAGTGCCAGGCTGGGTGCCCCAGCATAGGGCTGTGCCTGTCCGAAGGAAGGGCAGTCTTTGTTGAATATGCACAAGGTTTCAAGTCATGGGTCTATCGGGCTGCAATCTGCCAAGAGAGGATACTGTAGGATAGCACAAAATGCTACCCCAGAATATGCCACTCCAAACTATGCCACTTTAGCATAAGGATTATTTTGAGCTTAAGGCAGATCTAAGAAAAGCTTTCTGCTCTCTCCCTATTTGCCTAAAAGCAGGACATAAATTTACAGGTGTCCCCCCTCCTCTCTCTATCAAAAAGGACAAAAGTTAACCACTAGAGATAACTTTAGAACCTCAACAGCCGGCAGATTGCACTGGAAGAATCTACATAACAAATCTTGCTAACTAGCTCTTATCCTCCATTAGTTTCCTCATATATCTATCTGCCTTCCAACAATTTGCTGTCCCTGGAAACTGCTACAGAAGCCTAAATTCTAACTACCTCTTGGAGTTTACTCATCTCTGGGTACTCCCAAAGGTAAGCACAATTAACGTGTTAATAGAATTGTTCATTTTTCTCTTGTTGATCTGTCTTTTGTCAGTCCAATTCACAGGGCATCAGACAGAGAACCTGGGAGGGTAGTAGGAGAAAAAATTTTTTGCCTTCCCTACAATACCTGTCCCTCATTCTCAAAGAACAGCTTTGTCCCAATGATCAGAAGGCTGGAGCCCCGACTGGAGGTAAGTACTAGATGAACTCAAAAAAGGAGAGGAGGGGGACGGAGGTACTATGTACCCTCTCTCAAAAACGAGACACCCCTGGTCAGGAGGTGAGGCTCTGGTGACCAGAGCCAGATTCTGGGGCATGCAGCCTGTGCGGTCTCAGAGGCCCCGTGCTTGTTTTAATGCTTGGCTTATACTGTCTTAAAATTCTTAATTTCTGAACAAGGGGCCCCACATTTTCATTTTTCACCGGACCTTACAAATTATGTAGCTATTCCTTAAGGTAAAGATGGCATAGTAAAGTGCTGAGGAGTTAAGAAATCACTCAATGCTGAAGCCTCTGGGAGCACAGTTCAATATGCAGTTCTGGATTTGGGGGTCGAGGGAGAAAGAGACCTCAAGGAGCTACTGACCAGACCCATCTGTAATCTAAGAACAGATAATGACAGAGCACCCAGTGCCTGTCATGGGAAAAGGAAGATTAAGTGGTACTGCCTGGGTCGAGAAGCTTAGGGTGGTTAACTTTGTAACCTAGTCACTCCTCCTGTAACTATGAGCTTATTGTGAAGATTCTGAATCCCTCAGAGAATGACTCTCCAGACACCAAATAACACAAGTACTCCAGGTTAGTGATGGTCCTTTCCATTGTCACCAGCCCCTCGATGAGTACTGGCAGGCTGCCAGTACAAGACCACAGGAGGGAAGCAACAAAGAGAAGTTTCTTTACGGGCTGCTTTGATCATAGACACTTTTACTCCCTTCTTTAGTAATGTAAAAATTTAGGATTTGACTGTCATACTTGTCTTCCTATCTCCTTCTTCGTAGCTTTCGGCATTTCTATCCTGTTTTAATTCTCATTACAACGTGCAATATTACTCATATTACCATTTTTGATAGGAAACATGCAGGAAACTTCATTAAGATTCTATGTGACCTCCCACTAATTCAGCAGTTAGACAAGTGACTAGAATAAAGAGTACTTTCACTTTCCTCGTGAAAATAAAATCTTTTTGAAATTTCAAATTGATAGCAGCAATGAGGTTCTAAGACCTAGCCTACCATATCTCTAGGTGATAGAATTATAGGTAATTTTTATTATCTTCTTTATATTCTTGTTTTTTCAAATGTTTTATATTTTACTTTTATTAGAAAAAATAAAAATTATTTCAAAAGATTTAACCTGAGCAAAAACTATTTCCACATACTTTAGAGACATCTTTTTCCATATAAACTGCCAAAATACTAATTAAAAATCATTTTTACCTATTCATTCAAGCTGGTTCCTTAAGGACTTCTACCTAGCAATATTTTTGACAGCCTAGCTCAAATTGTATTTTTTCATCTTTGAAAGCCTTTGGAATGTTACTTAACTTTTCAAATTTTGGATTTGAAAAACACAGAGAGAAAAGTAAAAATCACTCAAAAATCACTCAATCACTCAATTGAATAAATCATGTAAAATAAAAAGTAAAATATCTCCCAGCCCCAGTTTTCCTGGGCATAAACTTACTTATCTTTTCAAATATATTCCTTTTAAATTAAAAGGGGGATTATATTTCCACTTTTTCACATAAAAGTATATCATACACATCTGTACTGGGAAGTACATATAAATGTACCTTGCTTTTTTTAATGGCTATCTGAACCATGATTTATTTAGCCAATTTTCCTACTGCTCAGCAATAGCTTGTTTCTAATTTCTTGCTAGTACAAACATGGCATCAATGAACATCTCTGTACTTTATATATATATAAAAAGGTATTTTTATATGTAATTTTATCACTTCTTTAAAATTCTTTAGAGTATAATTCTTCAATTAAAGAGGACATTCTAAATCTTAATAAATGCCATCAAATTAGCATCTTAATCAATTATACTCTCATAACATACGAGTACCCTACTTCCCACATACTTTACTGCATTTAACATTATCAATTTTTTCAATCATTCTTACTCTGATTCTAGAAAAGATGTTTTCATTCACATCCCTAGAGCATCTTTTCACGTATTTTTGGCCATTTGTGAAACTTCTGTAAATGCGTTCAGATGCACTGTCCATGCTTCCACCGACTCCGTGTCCCTTGTTTACTGTTACACACTTACTCACACTCAGTCCCGCCAACAGGTATTAGCTGAAATCGCTCCTTCGAAATGCCTAGGCTACGCCTGCCTTTAGTTTGAGGGGACAGCCTTATCTAAGGACATACTAGCTTTATTAATTAATGCAAGCTTCTAATGTTTTCACACCTTAGCACAGAGTAATAAAATACATCTATTGAACGGTAATGACCAAAAAATCTGAAGCTGTAACAGTGCTCTGGAATGCTCAAATACCAAGAGAGATGGCTTAATGGAAAGCATCACACATCATACATAGCCATGAAGTTATTTTCCTCACTCGAACAATTTCATGTGTACACAGAGCAGTAAGAATCACAGCACACCTCATCACACTGTGAGCAACCTTAAAGAGACAGAGCCATTGACTCACACAAGAAAAATTTAAAATAAGTGCATAGAACACTCTCATCATTTTGCAAAATTATCTGTTAAAAAAAAAACTAAAATAAAGTACACAAAAATGACAAGAGTTTGGTTAGAATGGTAAGTTTGGGGATATCTTTTCTCCTCTTTAAATTCTCTAACTGGCATTTTTAATTTCATCATTTAAAAGTAAATTTTAATTCTGAAATTAGAGTGGTGATGGATGCATAATTCCATGAATATAATAAAACACAGAATTATACACTTTAAAATGGTAATTTCATGACATGTGTATTATATCTCAATAAAGTTATTTTTATAAAGGTAAAATTTTAAGTTAAAGTATTACACTGCAAGGATAAGAAGTAAATGGGAACTCTGTACTTTCTGCTCAATTTTGCTGCGAACCTAAAACTGCTCTAAAAAAAATTTTTTTTTAAAAAAAAACCTATATTTCATTCTTTGTTAACGTCCCATTAACTTTATGTTGAAAATTCTGAAAGGCAGTAGAACATATAAAAGCTACAGCATGAAAGCTTTCACAGCCCCTTGTTCTTGGCAATGATATCTGATGAGCAGTTGAAAGTGGCTTCTTAAAGTATCACTGGAAAGTGTCAGCATGTTCAAAAACTTCTGGGTAACTTTTATCCTACAAAAATGTGTAGACCCTGTTTAGAGTGATCTATGCTCCCGCTATGCTTATTGGAATTGGCAGTGTTAATATTAGGAGGCAGATTTCCATTCCTTCTCTTCCTATTCTGGCTTGGCTTCCGGGGGTCCCAGGTGATAATTCATGAAAATTTCATTGTGTAGAACTATTTCATAGAAAAAAACGGTTCTAGGTTAATTTAAAACCCACAGAGAATACATTAGTTCCATTTATCACTAGTGTAATGTGGTGGATGAGAGCACTCTGGGGGCTGGCCATTCTTTAGAACTTTCTACTTGAACGCTAAGCCAGAAAGAAAGGGAGAATTTGCAATGAGTGTTGCATCCAGGATGCTAGACAAGAAGCCAGAGTAATCATCAAGATACAAGTAAAACTGCTTTACTATAATGAATTCGGTGAACATAGACTTCTGAATGTTTTAAAGTTTCTACTCTTTGAAAGGAAATAATACAAATTAAATCCATTTTTTTCCCCAAATGATGAATGTCCAGGAAGAAAAGAATAATTCTGTGTACAATCATCTGGTCTATGGAAAGAGCCACTACTCCCAAATTGGGACCCCACAAATCAGAAGTTTAAATTAACATTCAGTGATGTGAAATCTGATCTTGGAAACTCAGGGTAGAGAACACATCTTTTTAGAAGGAAACTTGAGAAGTTCTTTGGGAGTGAGGCATAAATCACACCAACATTGTTAGCCTTCAAAGGAAGGGAATAAAGAAATGTTAGGGTCTCTCTAACCAACTCTGTTCCTCGCACCTAAATCAGTGTACCGCTAAATGCATGAAAATGACTCAAACAATATTTGCCACAAAATTTCAGCATCTCCTTTACTTCAGTTTGCCACCCTGACAGTAGTTTTGTGGGCTATAACCTCATTCAAATGGCTGTTTTTTCAGATCATATTCCCATGACTGAGTAATTTAGAGGGAGTATCTGTGACTGGATTTGTCTTGCCTGCAGTGCATCAAGCTGTGGAGGGCTGACTTCCCCAAAATGCCACTCTGCTCTGGAAAAGCTGAGAAGGAGCCCACTAAAATGCAAACAAAAATCCAGAAGCTGACAGAATACAAGGGACTCCATTTGATGAATGAAAAACGTAGGAAACTTTTGACTGAAACTAAGTGGTCTATGGCTGCTCAGGTTATACTAAATTTGAATCGCCAAACACCAAGATGAAAACTGGTAACCTAAGGTTAATACTTTGGTCTCATTTTAAAGTACATTATTTTTCCTATGCCATTTATTTTCCCCTTCAACTTTAAGAGCACGAATCTTCCATTCTGCCTTTTTTTTTTTTAAAGTCAGCATCAGGAAGGGACAAATTTTCTTTTCTCTCCTGTGGACATTAAAAGGATATGACCATGGCTCTAAGAAAAATGACACTTGTGAAGTAAAGTTAGCACAGACTAGGTAATAAAAACCTACCGTTAGCAGAGAATCAGAGCTCTGTTTATGAAAGTTTTATGTATCTACTTCTGCACAGGTACTAAGCAGTTCAGCTCTTTCTTTGTTTTCTCTCTCTTCCTCCCTCCCACCCTCCCTATTTCCGTTCTAAATACTACCCCTTACCCCATCCAAGAAACAGATAGAAATATCTTGCTGAATTAAAGGACAGTAGGAATGAGATCGTTATAGGTCTGTTTCTTCCTTGATTAAATGCTAGAGTCAATGTCTAAGGTCAAAGACCTATGATAACACAAATTCCCTCAGTAGAAAGTACCTTCTCCTATCTCCTTTTTGAGGTTCATGATCAATGGGCTGCACAATTTCTCATGTCTCAAAGAAATATATATTTTAAGATAGCTTAAAATATATGGCAGGTGTACTGCCATTATATATACGGCTGTATGTATGTACGTGTGTGTGTGTGTGTGTGTGTGTGTGTGTGTGTATATATACACCTTCTATTTGGGGTTTAGATAAAAGAAACTTGAGGAATCAACTCCTTTATACCTCAAATAACAACAAATAACTATAAAACTGTGTAGATGAATCACACGGTAAATTTGTGATTTCTAATGAAGAAAGATAAGAAATAATGTAGTCAAGGCAATCATCTAAACAAGAAAAATAAAATACATTTTCCCCTGCAAAAAAAAAAAAAAAAGAAAGAAAAAATTCACACAATAAGGAAATAGGGAAACCTAAAGGACTTTGTAACCTCCCTAGAGATGTAGTAAAAGCTTCATAGTATGAGTCACATAAATTATTCTGGGGCCGGGCTTTCACAAACACACTGTAGAGTCATATTGACCCCAGGGTCTGTTGGTGAGGAGTGGGTAAAGAGGGAGGAAGAGAAGTTCATTGCAGGCATAATGCAGAATGTCTCTTAAAGTCCTCATTTACCCTAATTTTGATAACTACTTTCCTAAAAAGTATATAACATGCATACGCTATTTTCAACCTACGATTTTTTTTAAAGAGAGAGAAACTGCTCTGGATAAAAGAAAAGCATATAACACCCAGGAAATTAATCAGCAAGAATGAACTAGTATACACATATTCTTTTTATCTCTATCAAGAAAGGTGAGGTAAACCTAATCACTGGTAGTGTCCAGGTGACTCGTGAATGAATTTTTTGGGGAAAAAAATTGAAATGGGAGTTTAAAATCAAAATGTTCTGATTACTGGTAATAAAATAGATGTATTTTAGGGCTCATTCAATGTATTATGTTATAATTCTCATTTATATGGTATTCTTGAAGGATGAGATTAACTAAATGTTATCCCCATCAGCATCAAATTTTTTTAAAAGGTGAAGTGTTTTGAACAGAAATTTTTCTATAATGGTTTACAGTGAATAGAATATAAACTGTTCTTGATGTCTCGGGGTTACTACTATGAAGCTTAGATGCAGTAAAATGCTATCTTGCGGATAAATCGAAGTAGACAGGATGGTCTGTCCCAATCAATGGCCTTTCTGTCTTAAAACATTTTTGAGCCTATTTTTAAATAAGTATTCTGGGGTGGAGTCAGGGGCATGAGAAGGTCTGGGTTCTGGCCAATTTCAGAGGCCACCTAGTCTCAGACCTGTGTGCAGGTTTAAAACTCATCTGGTCTGACCACCCCCTGCCTTCACCATGCATCACCACCATCAGCCTTTCCCTGCATCACTGACCCTTCCATAAAACAAAATAAAAATAATAAACAAATAAATAAAATAAGTATTCTGCCTCCTTTTGCATTTTTATCTGTCATTTCTCATTAGTCTTATTCTCATTACTCCTTCTCCTTTCTAATTTAGCACAGGCTTCTTGTGTCTAATAAGAAATTAGATAATCGAGTATGATCTAATTATATGTAAAGAGAGAATCACTAAAAGTGGAGTGAAAGCCTAAGAAGCTCCCTGCTGAGTTAGAGGATGGATGGCATCTGTTTTAGCTGCCTCTGCTCTGCTTGCTTACTTCTGGGGGCTTCCGGTGTGCCCTAGACAGTGGAAGTTACTGTACGAGTTATTTATGGTTAAATTCAGGTATTTTTGTATACTAAAAATGACAGGGAAAAAAGATGGCTTCTGTCTCTTTAATGTTCAACTCAGCGTTTGTACCATACCTGAAACATCAGCACTTAGAGCCTCATTATGGACATTCTGTGTAAGTTTAATTTCCTCCATGGCCATGATTTTGTTAAATGTTACTGAAACAAAAAATACAGCATGCAATCTATGAGCACAAAGCTTATGAAAATGGGGGAAAGTGTCCCACCCACATATTACCAACTCTGTCCTATATCTTTCCACTTCAATGAGAGTACATTTTCTTTCATCAGGTTGATACACATAATATGTAATGAAATGGAAGAGATGGAGGAAACAAAGTGATACCTGTAATAAAACACTGAAATTATGCTTGCATTTCATAGTCTATAAAAACTGCACATTCACTGAATTACAGTTTCCATCAAATTGCTGACCCCTGCACTGGGGAGAAATCAACTGTATTCCTCATACCTGAAATGAAAAGGCAGGATTAGTTCAGGGATGCTCTCCTTTTTAATACTAACAAAGTCGATGTTTACACCGAATGAAACTACATAATTCCCAAACTATGCCTAAGAAAAATGTATTGTGCTAAATTTACAACCCTCTCACATCTCATCTCATCTCCTTTGTTTCAAAATGCTCTTTAATAGCCAAAGATGTGTATTCTGTTATTACAGTCTAATTTCTCATAATAATTTTAGGATAACATAATAGATTTTGCTCCTGCATTATTTTCAAGTAATTCAAAATTCCGTGCAGATATTTATTCTCATGAGGTTAGTAGGGAAAAAATATCCTGCACTAACAAATTAAAGCAAAAATAATTTGTAAAACATTTAAACTTATGTAAGGTCAACTTTTATCCTTTTGTTTTGCCAGGTATAATACATTTCCATTTTAAGTTGTTTCTTTAGAAAAATTAAATTCCATGTGCTTTTCTAGCTTATGTCCATAAGCTCCTTTGGCATTAACCTTCCTGCTCAGTATAAATCATCACCTAAATTGCCATAAAACCACAATGTCATATTTTTAAAACTCTTATACTTTTTCAAGTACATTTCTGAAGCATTCATTCTCTGCATTTCCGTAAACTTTCAGGTTTTGATTTTTGTGATTTGTATAGTTTTCACCAGCCGTTTCTTACAACATCCTGCCATGAAGTATTTGTGCATCTTTCTCCTACATATTTATAGCCATGGTTTTACTATGCTCTCCTCTGTGCCTTAAAACACACACGTCCTGGCACAGTGGCTATATTAAGCAAGCTGTATATCCTCCCTATTTCTGCATCACAGTATAAAGTATTTCCTTAAACTCAAAATATCCTTTTCATGACCTGTTCCTTTCCAAGGTCTTATTCTTTTAAAGGAATCACATCACTCACCAAAAATCTCAAATAGAAAGATAAAAATGAATATTTTTCTTATACCGTTTATCAGTATAACAAAAGTCTCTTCCTTTAAAAATCCTAAATTTATTACTTCCATCCTTCTACTGTTATTGAATTTATTGCTATGATAACACAGTCTCAACACAAATATCATCTCTTCATTTAAACTTGGAAAGATCTACCCAAAAGTTTCAAACCACTGGAGGAAGTCAATCAAATTTCAGAGAATTATCCCTATTTCCCATGTTTTCACTTTTCACCTTGCTTATCTCTGAAAAATAAGCTGTAATATTGATGGATTTTTATTCAATTTTGATTCCTTTTAAGTATGTCTTGGCTGCTTCCCTAGCATAATTACTCTGTTATTAATAACCTGAAATCCCATTATCATTGAAGAACTGGCGATATTGAAGCTTCGCTACTTTTTTTTTTTCATTATTACCACTGTCATATTACTGTGAATGTCACAATATTGCTTTTGAATGCAATTTCCTGGGCCTGACTTACAAATGTCGTCCATCGGTTGGCCTGAAATCAGTTAGGTGTTTTCTTTTGTAGGATCTATTGTCACTGTATACTCTGAAGTATTGCCTGTAAATTTGAATTTGTCTTTTATGATCTACCCATCTGATCATAGAGTGTTAGTAAAGAGTTGGGAAAATGTATCAATAGAGTTCACTGTACATGGGAAGGTGTTTCTAATTATTTTATGCCTACTCATACTGACTTTCATAGTGCTCATATTGGTATATTTTTCCATGTAATCCAAGTCATCAACTAATTAATGAATGCCCATAAAGTTCACAATATTGAATATGCAAATTGGGGATATAAAAGAAGTAGAAATCATAATCTGTCCTCAGTAAATTTATAATCTCAACAGAGGCAGGACAGAGAATGCTCTAGTTCTGCAATATTAAAAAACAGAAACTCTTCTTCCTGATCTTCTAAATAAAACACAGTAGCCTATAATTATTTTTTGATTTAGTATTTGTCAATCCGATTATTTACGAGTGATTCCCTGAGATCATGTATACAACAGTGGGCAGACAAGAAGTAGCAATATGCAATTTAGTTGAAGAATGATTTTTATTATTTAATATCAACATCTGAATTTCAATATACTTTTGTCGTTCTCTACTCATAATGCATGTGTTTTTTTGGTGGAAAACTATATGTTGCAGTGAAATGAACAATTTGGGAATGAAGAAAATTTTGAGCCAAATCCTTTGAAAATCTCAATAGTCTACTTCATATACTTTTTAATCTTCCTTTTCTCACATACCCCTTCTCTTGTCAATTTCTTTTACATAATTTCCTCCAAATGAAGCAGTGCTGTGATGTGTAAGAAGGGACTAACTCTGCCATCATTTTACTTGGTGTTCAATAAACATTATGGCGATATGACATAGATTAATCAACGGTTGTCCCTTCCCTGGAGGAACTCACTGTCTTATGATACTGTTGTCTGTGTCAGGTGAAGAGAGGCTGATAAATCTTAAACAACTCCCCTTTAGTATTTGATATCAAAATTCTATGCGCAATTTAAAGATCTTTCATTTTATATTCTGTAAGATAAAGTTTACTTTTTTTGAGACAAGGAAAAAGTCTCCTTATTCTACTTATTTGAAATCAAATATCTTTCTTAGATTACTTAACTTCCTCTGCATAGGACAATGTTTGTTTTCCAAAATCTTTTAAAACATGACACGTTAGATTTTAAGTCATTTTTCTCTCCCTTTGTCAGCTTTCTTTTCATCTCCTGTCAATTCTCTACTCTTCCTCATAGTCAACCTCCTCCCACAAGTCTTCACAACATAACTGACCTCCTCATATACTTTGTTTCTATTTTAACATTTGTCTCATGCCCTACTTAGCCTCTCTGGTATCGGCTAATGTTGCTGAAATCTACAGGGCACTGGGCATGATGTTAAATTAAGATTGTTAGCACAGTATGCCTTCTTGGACAAAGAACGAAAACTCATTACAAAATTATGAGTTTTGCTCTTCTTTCAATGTATAGTAGGTTCACTTTTACAAACAGTTTAAAAGGTCTTGAAAAACTCTGACAGGAAAAAAATTCTACTGAGCAGTTCTATTACATGACTTCTCTGATGAAAACAAACATGCCAAAGGAGCTTTGCAGATTCAATGAAGTTAAGCATTTGAGATGGGAAGACTGCCCCGCCCAGGTACACACAATGTAATCCCAACCATCCTTTTAAGTGGGAGGCAAAAGTGTCAGTAGTCACAGGAGTAGATGTAATGATGTACTGTTGGAGCGCTCTGAACTTCGGTGTTGCCCCAGTGGTGGCAGGGGGAAGGGGGTGGATAACAGCGCAGAAACTGGGACAAAAAGTGTCCCAGCGAGGACAAGCCTCCCAAATCTGCTTGCTACAACTGTCAGCAGTTGGGTCATTGGACTGCCCTCTGGCCCAAGAGCTGAAGGACCGCTAGGTCAAAGCCAGCCACAGGCTTCCAAATAGTTGCATGGGACTGAAGAGCCCCACCCTCCACCATTGGTAGAATATCTATATTTGTCTACATCACTGGACTGGAGCCAAGGGTAACAATGGATGTGGCAGGCAGGACAATTACTTTCCTTTTTTGATACCAGGGCCACCTACTCTGTCCTTCCTTCTTTGGACCCTTCTCCTCTCAAACCTGCACCATTGGGAATCACCAGAAAGCCAATTTCTTTATTTTATTCTGCCTTTATATTACCTATTGGATAAGTATCCATTTACCCAAACATCCAGTAGTCCTTAATCCATATGTTCTACTGGGAAACATACCTCCAGAGACTAACTGGTTTACTACTTTAGACTTAAAGGATGCATCTTTTCCATCTCTCTGAGTTCACAGTCGCCATATCTATTTGCCTTTGAATGGGACTCCCCTAATCGAGTCCACCAGCAACTGACTTGGACAGCACTTCCTCAGGGATTCCTGGATAGTCCCCACCTTTTTGGTCAAGCGTTAGCACAGCATTCATAAGATTTACAACTTGAGGGGGAACTGATTTTACAGTAAATAGATAATCTTCTTCTCTGTTCTCCTACCACACTGACTCTATGACTCAACATTCTTAGGTCATTCAACCAATTTATTAATCAAGGTGTAAAGGACAATTCTCCAGCCTCTCAGCTGCAGCCAACCTGGAAAGGCCCTTGCCCTGTTCTTTTATCTTCCCTAACTGCAGTAAAGGTCCCCAGAATTTCCAGTTGGATTCATTACTCTTGAGTCAAATCTTAAGATACTAAAAGTCCCTACAGAGGACTCTACTTACACCTGCAAACCAGAGAAGCCCTGAGGTTCCTCTTCAAGAAGGAAAAACCAGGATGAATTTTATGATTCTTTTGACTTTCTCCTCCTCTTTGTTAATTTTTACCATGGCTATTCCTATTCCATCTACTCCTTATCAATTAGCCAACTGAACTGTCTCACTCTAAGTTTTCTCAGTCCTGCTGGTTTTGCCTATCTACTCGGAGCTGGGCGTAGGTTACCTTAACCCCTGACTATCTGTGGACCAACACTTGTAAACCGCCTTGTTCAATTTGTTTCTTCCAGGGTCCAGGCAATTCATCTACAAATGGTTCTTCAAGGAAACTATCACCCACTCCAGTCAACAGATCCTGTACCAAATGGTGGTCCCATAGATGGGCATCAACAGTCGCTGCCCCCTGTCAACAGAGAGCAAGTACAAGGGACCCCATCCTCCACCTTCACCCCTTCTCAGCCTGAAGTAGCCAGAGCAGTCATCACCCTCAAACCCCAAAGATTTGGGTCCCTAATACTTAGGGGCGGGGGCATGTCAGGTAGCTAGTCAGACATAAGCAACAGGGAAATAAAGGAATAGGGGCCCAGCCCAGATACCGCCTAAAGAATACCCCAATGGTAGTAGAATTCTGGGTATGCACACGCGTACTAGGCAAAGAGTTATATAGCAGCCAGGTGTCAATCAAAATGACCTCACTAGCCAATCACCTAGGAATGCCTTCGGAACCACCCATCACAGCCCGAATATAATGCAGACATTCCCACTTTGGGAGTCTTTTTGTGTTGGTTGTTGTTGCTGTTATAGTGTTCTGTTAACAGCTGTCAGCGCTAAAATCATTTGTCTCCTTGGGGCATGCTTCGTTTTTCTAAAATATACTTTTAATAAATCTTTTCTAAATCTCACTGACCTGTGATTCTTCACTGTGTCAATGAGTAAGAACTAACTACACTCCGTGCCGTTATCCTCTCCGCCTCCCTGACGTTGGGGACTCTGAAATTCAAACAGCTCCAACAGTAACAATGACAGAAGCAGAGGTGGTGGGAGGGGGCAGTGGAGGGGAAAGAGGAGGTAGTTATTGAAAAATGTTACATTGTTGGCTTTGAGGATGGAGGAACGGGCCAAAAGCCAAGGTGGCCCCTAGAAGCTAGAAGGCAAGGAAAGGGATTCTCTCCCCAAGCATCCAGAAAAACAGCCTTGCTGACTCATTTTAGACTTCTGACTTCTAGAACTATAAGACAATAAATTTGTATTGTTTTGAGCCATTAACTTCATGGTAACTTATTACAGCAGCAATGAGAAATACACATCCTGAGAAAAATTACCAAAGCTTCTGTGGTCAAATAATTTTGAAAAGCATTATTCTCTATGTCACCTTAGCAATGCCTAAAATTTGAGAAGTCATACAACAAAGAATCCTGTTTAACTTTGTTTAAACCAGAAATTCCCAAAAGTATTTAACCATCGACATTTTAAAGACTATTTTTTAACTTTCCTCAGAATTGCTGTTCATATAACCTACTTTAGGCAACAATGATTTAAGGATTTATGCTGTGGATGATGGCATCTGGAAGGGATACATTCTTGGAAACATTTATCTAGAATGAAATTCTATCCACTGACACTGAGTTATTGTTGAGTGTCCATTATGGCTTTACATTGTGATATGTATTAGGATGAAGGAAGAAGGGTTGATGTATAAAGACATAAAGAAAATGTTACTGACTCAAAAGAAATTATCATTTAGTAGGGGACATGACGTATTTACCAAAAATCATAAGTCAGGTAGGAAATGTTAGGGGGTCTGTGTGTATACACAAAATGGGAGCACGGGGTAGGGGGAGATGAGCTGCTGTGGAAGTTTGGAGGAAAATAATCACTTCTTGGAGCAGGGTGTGAATTATGAAAGAGCTGGCATTTGAATTTGTTCTTTATGGACAGCTAGGCTATTGACGAGAAGAGAGAGAGAGAGAAAGGGGGTGCAGTCTTAAATTGTAAGCAACCTTACATATTCCAGGTACTGCCTGACTTAAGAACTCAGTTATTCCTGGATAAGGAAAGCAAGACAAGCCTTGGTGAGCCACATCCTTATCTGCGTGATAATCGGAATTCGAAATTGGAGTTCCAGTCTAGAAAATTATTAGGTCCCATAAGAACGTCATCACAAATAAAAATGATACACAGATGCTTTTGAAATACATAAGTATATATAACCAAATTCTTAATATGAAATTTAAGTTCTGACTCAAATGCTCCTTTTGGAGGTATTTTTCCACATGGAATGGATATCCTAAGGTTTCTTAAAATATGTGTCTAAGAGTTTAGTCTGAAAATTTTTTTCCTTTTCCTGGTAAATCTTCCAGTAGTAAGCATAGGTTTCTTCATTGGACCTCTGAATTTCATTTCAGAAACAGAGTCATCTATTTCAAAAAGTTCCAATGCCCCTTCTGTGTGCATGGATGTGACCAAGAGACTTTGCTTTAAAAGTAAACAGTGGAGGAGGACCGTTTCCACCCTGACGTTAGCTTCCTGTTTGGTGTCAATTTTAGTCTCCTTGGGAGCAGAAACTATCTCACTGTTTGTTCTCTGTAAGCCTAGACTCCAGAGCAGTGCCTTTTCTGTCAGAGGCATTCAGGGTATGATTGTTGAAATGGTGAAAGAATCATGGAAGTTGATGGGGTTTAGGCAGGTTGCCCCAGAATGTGCCACTCTGGCATGTGGATTATTTCGAGCTGAAGACAATAAAGGCTCAACAGACTCAAGAGGAGCTTTTTACCTCTCCCCAACCTGTACCCAGAGGCGAGACAGCTATTACCAGAGAAAACACTTTATATCAAAAAGGCTGATTTGTATGGAATGACCCACATTTGTTTATTAAATATTTGCTCTTCTCATCTTCCTGTGAAGTGTTTTCCTCCCCCTTTGAAGTCCCAGACCCCTACCACCCTTCTCCTAAGCTCAGAATGGCACATGAGCCTCCACTGCCTGACTATATGTGAGCCTTTCATATCTCTGTGGGACTCCTGAACATACAGAATTAACTTTTTTTCCCCTTTAATCGTGGTGCACTTGAGTCAATTTAGAAAAGGAATTTTTCAAAAATTTCTTTTCAATAGGAAAATGAAGATTAAAATAGGTGGCATTTTAGGGGTAAAGGATTCAAGAGAATTTTGGGGGGGAGGGTGGTTAGTTCTACCTTTAAAAGAAAAAAGGCTATAACTTTCTGGAAGGGATGTGGGATTGCCTATATTGTCCCTGTGCTTGACACAAAGCTACTGACCGATCGATCAGGCAGTTTTATTAAAGAAAGTTTTATTAAAGAAAGGATTTAGAGGATCAAAGGTCCCCTCCCAAGAAACATTCACATAGGTGTGACCTCTGGAGATTGTGTGCCCCCCTTGTTTGTCTGGCAAATACCTTCTCATCTTTCAAGACTGCTCAAATGACACCTCCTGGAGGGCCTCTGGCTCCTTTTGGAGTTGTTTACTCTGCCCTCTGTGCTTCCCAGCACTCTGTGCAAAACTCTCTCAAATATCGCTAATCACATTTTATCCGGTTATCTGTTTACATATCTGAATTCAATTCAATAAAGTTCTGCTAGGGCAATGCTAGATCCAAGGACTCAAAAGGCCGGAGGGACTCTCGCCTTTAGAAGCTGCTTCCTACTATGGGAGACAGACAAGTACACAACCACAGTTCTCCGTAATAGCAGGAGAACATAACACAATGGAGAGAGAACAGGAAGGAGGGAGTGACAATGAACTCCTGGATGGCAGGGTCTTATTTCACATCCTTAACCCTTAGCACAGTGTCTGACATAAAAACAAGTTCTACACATGTTAAAGGAGAGATGAGAGAAGGAAGGAAGAAAGGAGGGAGCGAGGGGAGAGGAATCAACGGAATTGTCCCACCCCATATCCTTCACTCTGCTGCATGTTGTCAAACACAGTAGTTACACTAAAGGTGCTATTTTCGGGCTTCTGGAAGAGATATACAGGAGCACAGTCGATGAAGTCACATCTAGCACATAATACAGTACATGATAATCACCAATTTGAAGGAGACAAGTCATAATTGGTCCTGTATTTAACTGTCATCCCACGGCACATGCTAATACTCCCGGGTGTCGTACGGAGGTTGCACTGGCACTAGCGCCACGCCGATTTGATTCTTGGGTTTTACATTATTAGATCAGCAGGCTCTTTTGCTCCTGCAAAAGGATGTAACTAAAATTTTGGTCCCTTCAGAACCTTGTTTGCCATCCAGTCCCTCATTTCTCCGCCAGCTTCATCTGTGCAACTCATCTTGGGTTACCTCTGGCAGATGGAGAGAGGAATCTCATTTCCAGCCTCTGCTGTCTGCATCCCAGGGCCCTCCCTGAGCAGCCTCTATTTCACCGGGGAGAAAAGGGAGGAGGGAGGAGGACGAGCCTCCCCAAGAGATGAGAGTATAAAGTATTTCTCAAATTTTCATCTTCAACAGCTGGTATCATTTAACTCCCGAGGGGAAGGGGAGAGCCTATGCTTTGTTGCTTGGGCTAGCAATATAATCTCTAGCTATCTCGATGCCAAAATATCAATTACAGGTTCATTTGGATGATGGGATAAATTGGTCTTCAGACCACTAGACAATGACATAAGTTGGAGGTCGGGGGAGAAGGTGGAGGAGGGGCTTGAGCCTCAGGACAGAAGTGAAATAAGGTAAAGTCAAATTCCTCATATCCTTACAAATTAAGTAACTCAATTCTAAGCTGCTATTTGTCTCATGAAGAGAAACCCACCAGCAACGAAAGTGAAGCAGGTATTCCTCAAGAGGTCTTCTTCTTGGGGGTTCTCATTAGAGAGATATTAACGCACCCATAGCACCCAAGCTCTCCTAGCATAACAATAAGAGAAGACTGAAAACATAAATGACTTGTAATTAAAAATAAACGTCTTACCAAACACAGAGAGTCATGGAGTGTTCAACTCCATTTATATGAAATAGCTAGAACAGGTAAATCCATATAGATAGAAAGCAGATTGGTGGTTTCCAGGGGCTGAGGGAAAGGAGAAAAGGGGAATAATTCCCTTTGGAGTGTACGGTGTGTTGTATTGCGGCAACGGAATGTGATGAGATAGAGGTGATGGCTGCACAGCACTGCGAATGCGCTGAATGCTACGGAACTGTGCAATTTTAAAATGGTTAATTTCGTGTTATGTGAATTTCAAAATGAAAACATTTTCATAATGAAATGTTTTCTACCTGAAGGTCTCGTTATTTCTCACTGCTCAACAATCTACCACTATCAGGAAATAAGGAAGATTTTATTCCTATTCCACAGTGATAAGAGGGATTAAATAAGTCTCAAGTTCTAAGATTTGCCACCCTTTGGCCTTTCTTGTGAAAAGCCTAGTATTTTCCCAGAATGTCTGTAGCAGGAAAGTTATTCAAACCACTGACCCCTGACTTGCTTAGCCCTTCACAATCAGCAGCAGCCACCGTTTGTCTGCAGTCGCAAAGAGCCAGCTAGAGAATCAAAAGTCGATGGGGTACACCTGTGTTTACAGACTCTAAGCCCCTGGCAGACCCGTGGGACCTAGCTGTATTCTGAGGAGTGGCCTTCTGCGGTGGTGACTGAGGGTCATTTTAATTCGGTAGAAAAATATAAAGACCTTACTCTTTCCACACACTTTTGGGATCAAAGAAAATCAATTTTAACAAAGAGTAGAAGCACCTTTGGACGAGAGGCAGCTTTTTTCCCCCTTCCTTTGGATTCTAAGAAGAACATATGCTTTGACATATAGATCCACAGCAGTCAGCTATTAAATGGAAAGAGAAGCCCAAGAACTTGGGGGGAATAAAAACATGTTGAGAACAGAGATGAAAAGAATAGACCTTGAAAAGAAACTACAAGATGAAGTAACGAAAAAAAAAAAAAAGAGCGTGACAACCATATTTAGGAAAAGCTAGTAGGGGACTGCCCAGCCTTACCCAATACCTCTCCCCTCTGACTCTGACACTACAGTCAGGGCCGCGGACAAACAGGCTTCCCAAACCCTTGCCCAATTTGTAGAACCATTCAATTTGTCTCACGCACTACTTTTTTTTTTATATAGATCTGATCCTTCCAGTTTTGACCTTACAACATTTTTTCCAACCATAGTTTTGTCTCATCTCCCACACTTAACACTTGCTTTGAGCATTTGCTTTCCTTGACCGAGATTTATACGTTCCCCTGGGACTAACGCCCCTGGTGGCTTCATCCACATTCAGCCTTACTCAGGGATGTCACACCTCGTAGTGACTTATAAAAATAAAAAGTGTTCAGTTATGTTTTGGTGTGTCTTTCCTTTCCTCAGCTGTATCCCTTAAGACTAAGCCTAAAATAGAGCTCTAGTGTTGATTTCAGGCTCATAAATGGCTAGACAAGCTTCATAATAAAAAGGAATTGTTAAATATAACGAGAAAGCAAAATATATTCAATGCTTTCAAAATCCCCTAATCTAATTGCAATATGCCATCTGACTCAGAGAGCCACTTTTTTTCCTACATTGTGTGAGAAAAAAACATGTGGTCCTGTCACAAAATGTTCACATGCCACAGACACTGCAGTACTATATTCCTGGAAAAACTACTAAAAGTGGGAAAAAGTATGTTTCCTATGTTTGTCATGCCATGGAATAAAATGCAAAACAGGGCTTGGGTTACAGAGGGGGCATCCATTTTTCCTTTTGATAGGAATGCTGAGATAGAGCATCAATTTTGAGCTATGTTGGGGTTAAGCAGTATGATGGGGACTGTAAAGTTGCATGTGTGCAATTCCTGTCCTGAGCCGGGTCAATTCCTTGTCACCTCTGTCTTTGTATCACTGCTACAGTGCTGCATAAGTGGCATGGTAAAATCACACTGACCTTGGGAAAGTCACTGAAGCGTTCTGGGCCTGTGTCTCTACTTGTACGATGGAAATAGATATCTTTACTGTTTATTTTTAAGGTGGCTGTTATGGGTTGAATTGTGTTCCCCCCAAAATATACTGAAGTCCTAATTCCCAGTATTTATAAGGTCATTGCACACTTAATAGTTAAGGTGAGGTCGTACTAGAATAGGGTGGGCCCTTAATCCAATATGGTTGGTGTCTAATAAAAGGAAAGCTGCCATGTGAAAGCACAAACATACAGGGAAAATGCCATGTGGCAACATAAGCAGAGATTGGAATGATGCAGCTGCAAGCCAAAGAATGCCAAGGATTGATGGCTACTACCAGAAGCTGGAAGAGGCAGGGAAGGAGTCCTCCCTACATGTCTCTGAGGGAGCATGACCCTACCTTGACTTTGGACTTGTAGCTTGTAGAACTGTGAGACAATCAATTTCTGTTGTTTCAAGCCACCTAGTTTGTGGCACTTTGTAACAGCAGATGTAGGACACTAATACAGTGGTGCAGGTGTCATTTATTGCGTGTGTGCACACGCACGTGCACGCATGTGTATTCTAATTGCAGACGAAACACAAAATAAACCAGGTAGACAAGAAGCAAACAAGGTAACTTTTCTTATCTATCTAAAACAAGGAAATGACACTATTTCCTCCAGACCCAAAATTGCCTCTCTAAACTCACCTCCCAATACTGGCCTTCCCATTCAGTGCATTCCAGAACACTGACTGGCCTTTGCATCGGCAGCTTCCTCTACCTGGAACAAGTCCAGGGCTAACCCCTGACTTCCTGTCTTCCCCAAAGAGACCGACCCTGGCCACTCCATTTAACACTGCAATTCGTACTCCTGCCCCACCCAGCACTCCCAAATCCTCTTGTTCAGCTCTACTTTTTCTTTTTCTCATGTTGTTATTGGCTTCCAATATCCTAGTAATTTACTTATTTCTCTATTATGTGCATTATTTGTTACCTGTCTCCCTCTGTGCTAGAACATGAGTT
Source organism: Pteropus vampyrus (assembly GCF_000151845.1). Lineage (NCBI taxonomy): Eukaryota > Metazoa > Chordata > Mammalia > Chiroptera > Pteropodidae > Pteropus > Pteropus vampyrus. Next base: position 2,500,570 of record NW_011888858.1, read on the forward strand.
CCACGAGGATAGGGATCTTAATCTTTTTTTTTCAAAAATAGGAACAAGCATCTAGAACAGTACGTAGGTCATTAATACATGCTCAAAAAGGATGTTTATAAATCCATTATTTATTTTCAGTTAATCACTTTATAATTATAGAAGCTATACATGTGCACTGTAAAACAGTATCCAAAGTTAAAAACTTCAACTCCCACCATCCAATAAAATTTTCCAAATTAAGATAAACCAGAGTGGTTTTTATCTTCTTTTAAGTGACTCTCAGGAGACTCCCATCTCTTGAGGGGAAATGTCTTGGTAGGGGTAACAACCACCTTACAAGGCTGGTGTGTGGATTAAATAAAATAATGTATCCAAATACGTAACAACTACTAGAGGTAGTTACTTTCATGCAGTAACCACTAAAAGAGGTAGTTACTTTCTTTGCTTTGATCTTGTCTTTAACTTCCATCCTTTCTCCTAACTTCCAAAAAGTAGGTAGTAGGTATCTGCAGCCTAAAGAATGGTATATTGTTCTCATAGGGGAGGCAGGTAGTTCCCCCCAATTTTTCCAAGTCCTCGAATTCATAGTACCAAGTTGTATGGTCCAAAAACGCAATGAGACACAAAGCCACTAACTATTCCATAGAATTTTATAACAGCAGCAACAATAAAAAATCATAATAAACAGTAATAATTACATTTTTTATATTACACTCTCCCATTTACAGTGTTTTCATATGAAATTTTCTTTTATAGATCAAAGAACCGAGGCTCAGAGAATTTAAATGACTTGTCCAATTCACTGAGCTGGTAAGCAGAAGAGCTGGGAATTAAATCTAAAATTAGAAAATTATCAGTGACAAAGACCTTTTAACTTGATATTTAGTGAAACGCATACTATCCATTTTTAAAGTCTCACTCACAATAAATGAAATACTCTAGTATTTTCTCTATAAGCTACTTTTGACACCATCCTCTAAACAAATGACTTACCTATCTTAATAGCCACACGTCCTTTCTTTATTGAGCAGCTCTCCACCAAAATTTTCTTCTTGTAAAAAGAATGCACTTTCAGTAGTTAAGTGCACCAGGAAATAGGGTACATTGTTGAGGAAGCCTGGGAATCACTGCTGTTGTGAACTGTTGAAAAAACAAAACAAACATCAAGAGCTTTATATCTCCAGTCCTCTCTGTGAATGCCTTCAGAATGAATGTTTTTTCCAATCCTTGGCAGAAGTCAGTACAAAAGGTTTTTGCTGATGTGTCCGATTAGATTTAATAATATTAAACTTGCATTCCATAGCCTAATTTTATTCTAGGGCCTTAAAAGCATTTATTATAAACGGTTTCCACTTCTGAAGGGACTGAAAGAATCAAATCCAGGAATAGTGAGGCTCTCATCATTCTTACATACAGAATTCTCACATTTATTCTTCTTGGTAGGTTAGCTAAAATTCAAGGAGCTAGAAGACACAAATTCAACCCAGAAGTGAAGGCAGTAATCTTAGATTACTTCCTCCCAGCCGAGACAGTGAAAGCATCTTTTTATTCAAATACTAATCACAGAGGTAACGGGTTAATGGGCTCACTGTGGTGGGGCATGCACAACCCCTTCTAAATATGCCAAAATCAAAACCATGGCATAATTACTGCAGATTTTAATTAATTTATTTTAATTAGTTTCAAGTATACAGCACATTGGTTAGACATCTATATAGATCTACATAGTTCATAAAACAATCCCCGCAATTGCTCCCTCCCTCCCCTAACCCTTCATCTAGCCAACATATTAATGCTAACTGCATTCCCTATGCCGTGCTCCCCATCCCTGTGACCGTCCATC
>NW_011888858.1:2503966-2520150 GCF_000151845.1 Pteropus vampyrus
CCTCCACACCCCTCCGGGACCACCTGTTAAGATTCAGCAAGCAATCCACAGATACTGTCCTTATAGCTGCCTCAAAAGGCCACACCAGAAACCGAGGCCAGCTGCCTCCAGTGTGAGTCTAGGCGCTGCTCAGCAAGGAGCACCTGACTCACTGAGGACACACCTGGATGTGGCTTGTATGGGGCCGCGAGTTGGGGGAGGCGGGGTTTCAGGGAATCCTCTGGGCAGAGCAACCTCTGTTATTGAGTTTGATGAGGTCTCAGCTATGGCGGTGCTGCATTCTTGCACTGGGAGGGGGAAGGGCTCAGAAGAGGAACAATGGATACCGCTGGCACTCCTGTACAGAGCAAGTCTCTCCTTAGCCCTCACTCTGACAATGTCTTCCTGTAAGTCCCTGATGCACCCTGCGCACAGCCAAATCCACACTGATGCTCAGAACAAGCAGGTCCATCACCAAAAATCCACTCATGAACGCGGCCCCTTTAAGAGGAGTCTGCTGCTACCGCTGCCACAGCCTCTGTCTCACTCAGCTGCTTGAGACCCAGCAGCCCCACGTCCTCGACCTGTCCTATCTTCTGCCATTGCAGGGTGATTTCCTGGACTTCTCCTTAGTTGTATGGCTTGTTCATCTAGATCCCAGGTGATGTTTTCTTGCTGTTTTCTCCTTGTTTCCATCACAACTTTGATTTGGTCGCCAGAGGGATGAACAGAGCCTCTATCATCTATACCATTTTTTTCCCTCCTGACTGCAGATTTTAACTGGAATTAAGATGGAAATGTCTAGGCAACAACCCCAGATTCAATATGCCCTTTGCAAATCCCAGAAAAAGAAGATGAATTTCTGGGACAACGTAACAGGAAGAAATCACTTCTAATCTCAGGATGACACTGTGCGGGCTTTGAGAGGAGTCCCAGTTCTTGCTATGAAGGACTGACATTTATCAGACCAGCTTCCCATTGAACACAAACAGAAAAGCTGGACAAAAATTATTTTTAAAACTTGTTTAAAGACACTGAAGTGCTACCAAGGCAGCCAGGACACGAGAGGCCAAGATCTTAGGGAGAAGAGAAATAAAATTGAGGCAAGTCATGGTATCACTTTTCTTCTCAAGACATCTAGTGATGTTTTAAGAGCCATAAGGCAGAACTGCTGAGAAGCCAAGCAGAAAGCAGTAGCTTAGAGGCAAAGAAAGTGAGCAGATCTTTTGGCAGATTAAGGAGATTGTGAAGAGAAGGGAAGTACGGAGAAGCTCGCTGGATGCATTTGCTAATTGATAAACAATGTAAACCAAGCTGAAAGCAGCACTAAGAGGCTGGAGAATTAAACAGAGCTTTTGACAGTTTAAAATTGCTAGAGGAACACAAATTAGAGTTCAGGATCCACCGGGGAAAAAAAAGAAAAAGAAAAAGAAAAGCCCAAGCAAACGGCCCCTGCTTTTAGTTCGGTCTCCTGAAGGGATACATCCTAAAAAAATACCAGAACTGAGCCTTAAATCAATTCAGTCCCTCATCAAATTAAGGAGGTCTGCCCTACTCTTACTGCCTATCAGAAGCAAAAGTAGCCTCTGGAGAAAAATACCATCATCTCAGTTCCTATGATTCTTTATGCAAGATATCTTCCATTTAATCAACAATTCTAGGTATACTAGGGCATAGGTTCAAGAAAGACAGAGACAATAAAAACAGACCTAGAGGTGACCCAACAAGAGTCACAGGACATGGTCTTTAAAATAACTATGATTAATATGTTCAAAATTATAAAGATTGTAAAATATTTAACATGTATTTCTCAGTAACTTACAGAACAAGTCCACCAGCCAAAATTAAGAATACAAAAAAAAAATAAGTGAGAATACAACACAATTAATAAACTCAACCTCAATAATCTACATAGAATACTGCGCCCAACAATGGCGACCACATATTCTTTGAAGGTATACATGAAACATTTACAGAAATTAACCACATATGGGTCATAAAGTAAGTCTCCAGAAATTTCAACAAATAGAAATCATAGTGTAGTTTTTTGAACTTATTATTTTGAAGTAATAGAGGCAAAGGAAATTATAAAAATAGTATCTTTTTAAATTGAGGTAAAATACACTGCTCTTAAGTGTACAATTTGATACATTTTGATAAAGAAATCCAACTATGTAACCACCAACAAAATAAAAATCTAGAGTATTTCAAATCACTTCAGAAAGTTCCCCACATGCCAAAGATAACCACTGTTCTCACTTCTATTACCACAGATTAGTTTTGCCTGTTTCTGAGCATCATACAAATGGGCTCGTATAGTATATACTCTTTTGTTTCTGGCTTTGTTCACTCACCATAATGTCTCTGAGATTCATCTACATTGTTGAGTGTATTGATAGTTTACTCCTCTATTCTCAAGCAACAAATAATCCATTGTATGAAAATACCTCAACTTATTTTATAGTCTCCTATGAATGGAAACTTGGATATTTCCATTTTAGAGCTATTAAGAATAAAGTTACTATAAATATTCTTTTACAAGTCTTTTTATGAACATATATTTTTATTTCTCTTGGGTAAATACTTAGGAGTGAAACTGCTAGGTTATAGGGTTGATGAACATTTAACTTTATAAGAAACAACCATTTCCCCAAAATGGATGTATCATTTTATATTCCCATCATTAATACCTGTGAGTTCAGTTTACACAGCCTTGTCAGCATTTGGCGTAGGCAGAGTTCTAGTTTGAGCCATTCCAGTGTGAAGTTTTGATCTGCATTTCCCTGGTGACTAATGGTGACAGAATTTTGTATACAGTCTTTTACGCAATGTCTGTTCAAATCTGTCGTTCATTTTTTTAAAGTGTAGGTTTTTAAATTTTTGATTTATAAAAGGTTCTTTATAAAATTCTGATACCAGTTCTTTGTCAGATATATGTATTGCATATATTTTCTCCCAGTCTGTGATTTGCCTTTTCAATTTCTAACAGTCTTTTGATGAATAGAAGTTTTTAATGTACACAAACCCCAATTTACAGGACACTTTGCTTTGGGTATCCTTTATGAAATCTTTGCCTACCTCAAAGTCTAAAAGATTTTTCTACATTTTTCCTAATTTCATAGTTTTAGCTTACATCTATCTCAAATTATTTTTTGTGTGTAGTGTAAAGTTGAGGTAAGAGGCTAATTTTCCCCCTATTTGTTCTAGCAATGTTTGTTGACTTTTTCCTTACTAAGTTGTCATAGAACCTTCATCAATTAATCGACATATGGTGAAGCTTTTTTTCAATTAAGCTAGAAATTAATATAAAAATGATAACCCAATAATTCTCAATGTTTAAAAATTAAGCAGTACACATCTAAATAACATGGGTCAAAAAAGAAATCACAGGGATAATTAGAAAAAAAATTTGACTTAAGTAATGATGAAGTGATGACAAATTAAAAAATGGTGATATGTAGCTAAAGCTATATTTTAAAAAAGGTTAGAAATCAATCATTTCTAAATCCATCTCAAGGAATCAGAAAAATAACAGAAAAACAATGAATCATTTAGATATCTATTTCAAGAAATTAGAAAAACAAATAAATTCAAAGGAAGAAGTAAATAATAACAATAAGAACAGAAATGAATGAACTAGAAAACAGCCAAAAGTAGAGAAAAATCAACAAAGACAAAAGTTGGTCCTTTGAAAAATTCCGACTAATAACACTAATAAACCCTCTAGGAGGCCCTTAAAAGGCAGAGCCAAAGCTTCTCATCTTCACGCCATTACTTAAGATTCTTCTCACACCACTGATTTCAGACGGAGGACGTCTCCTCAGTTCTTCTATTGTTATTCCCAAAGACAAATGCAGGTTCTATTTTGTTTGTAAGAGTTTGGCTTTTATCCTTTACAGAGAAACAAATAGAGAATAAGAGAAATAAACAGGGGGACATTGCGAAGCTTCCAGAATCTTAAATGTGAGGTCTTTGCCAGCAACATCATAAGGTAAATAATGTTGACCTAATATTTGACACAATATCAGCCCCTAACATGTGAAACTGTCAATAAGATTATCTGAAATATTAATTTATATCTACTAATAGGAGCAAACTTCATTCTAAGTGCATATTGTGAAAGTAACGAACAATATTATAAAGCCAATGTGATTAGCAAGACATTTTAAAATTAAGTCTCCAAAAAAGAACCCTCATACACTGCTAGTGGGACTATAAATTGGTACAGCCACTATGGAAAACAGTATGGAGGTTCCTCAAAAAACTAAGAATTGATCTACCGTATGATCCAGCAATCCCTCTAACTAGGTATGTACCCCAAAGACTTGAAAACCCATATCCAAAAAGATATTTGCACACCAATGTTCACAGCAGCATTATTCACAGTGGCCGTGACATGGAAGCAACTGAAGTGTCCTACAATAGATAATTGGCTAAAGAAGCTGTGGTACATATATACAATGGAATATTACTCAGCTATAAGAAGAGATGAAATACTGCCATTTGCGACAACATAGATGGACCTCGAGAAAATCATACTAAGTGAAATAAGCCAGACAGAAAAAGTTGAAAATCACATGCTATCACTTATGTGTGGGATATAAACCTAAAGACAACAAAGGAACAGGACAAATAAACAGAGACTCATGGACATGGGCTATAGACTAGTGGTTACCAGAGGGTAGGAGGTGGGGGAGGAGGGGGAGGAGGGGAGAGGTAGGTGGGGTAAACGGGGCCAAATATAGGGGGTTAGGGGGAGAGCGAAGTGGGTAAACGGGATCAAATATATGGTAGCTGAAAAAAACTGGACTTTGGGTGGTGAACACACAATAGAATATACAGATGTTAAATTATAATGTACACCCGAAAATTATATAATTGTATTAACCAATGTTACCCCCAATAAACTTAATTTTAAAAAAAAAAAAATTTAAGTGTGCAGGATGTGAATAAAAATCTCTATATTTTTCACTGATGTTAAGTCACTGATACTCAATACAACACTTAGTAATAAGTATTTTCAAACAAAATAGCATCTATGAAATATTTGTTCTCCCTGCCACTGTAAAACTTGATGCAAATAATACACAAAAATCAAGCAGTTGTATTAATAATTTATGGACAGTTAAATAATGCACAGATAAAAATATGGCAATCAAATGCATTCCTTAATCAATAGTTGAAGAAAATATTGGTAGAGATTAGAGGAAATCAATATTTAAAATTACTCAACATGCAAAAATTATACTATTCAATGAAAGTACAGACGTTTGTCTCAATAATGAAATACGTAAAGAACTACTGTTTTAGTGAGCCACTAAGGAAAGACGTACAGTGGAAGAAATGCATGTTCTAATAAAAAATGACTTCTTTAACAAAAACAATGCTTTATGGAAAACCTAAACACAATGAAGAAAGGATTCCAGGAAAAGATAATACCACACCTGAAATGCATTCACTGCATCATTCACAGGCAAGCTATTAATGAAAAGAAAGTGAATCCAGAACAGCACCAAGGCCTACAGAATGCCCCTGACATGGTAATTTAGTAGAATCATTATAAGACCTGTAATAAGATGGGGAGTGACCATGAAAATCTTTTATATGACACAGTGGTTCCTTTGTTATTTTATACCAGGGCACCAAGAAGAGTTGTCAAATTTTAAGTTGCCTCACATTTTTCCTTTTGCAAACAGACAAGTGTTCTAAAATATCCTCACTGCTTCAGCAATGCCAATGGACTGTTGGCTCTATGCTTCAAAGATATTTTTGGTGAAGAAAATGAGCATGTTTGTTCTTTTTTTTTTCAAAAATATTTTCTAAATAGCAATAATGCAGATAACCAGTTGTTATTTACTTTTCTAATAAAGTCAGTGGCTCTTACGATGAGTGATAAAGTAACTACTTTTCAAGGAAATTCACTCTATGAAAAGAATGTATTTAAAGGGGGTGTTTAGAGAAGTTTCCATCAGGCGATTTTGTTGAAAATGAGGAAAGTCATCGCCTTTAGGAGTCATCCTTGAATTCTCTTTTCCTCACATTTCCCACAACTAATTGTCAGCAAATTTTGTTTCATCTACCCTCAAAGAACATCACAACCACCTCTCATAGTCTATGATGCTGCCACATTAGTCCCAGCCATTATTATGTCATTCCTAGATTACAGCCACAGCCTCCTAGTTGATCTCCCTGCAGTTACTTCTCCCCTAACTCTTTTATCACACCACTGCCCCCAGCGGCCAGTCACCTTACTGACACCTAAGTTCTAGATCATGCTACTCAACTGCTCAAAGCCATCTAACGGTTTCTCAGATGTCTTAGAGCAAAAGTCAAATTCCCTGCAATGGCCTACAAGTCCCTACATGATTGACCGTTACACTACTGACATTTCCCACTGACCTTTTCTTTACTTAATCCGCTCTGGCCCCAATGGTGCTGTGCCTCAAAAAGGCTGGGCACACTCTGCCTCAGGGCCTTTGCACTGGTTGTTCCCTTTGCTTGGAATATCTTCCCAGATATCTTCCCTCGCCGCCTTCAGGTCTTTTTACCTCGCTACTCCCTAAATTTTTCAAAACTCTACAAAGTTTATGCTCCATCGAGACCTAACTTCTGGTAATTTCTCATGTACGAGTCTTGATTCTGGACCCCTCTGCTTGGATCTAGGGTTGCTAGATAAAAAACAAATAATTTTTAGTATTTGGGTGTCTTGTATTTTACCTGGCAACTCTGTGCTATGGAAACCCATAAGCAGGGCCCCTAAGTCTGAACTGGAAATGCTTCCCAAAAGAGGTGATATTTGAGATGACACTTGTCTCCCATTTCCTTTTCTTAGGGTGAATGAATGCTTACAGGGATAAAACATTGATGGTGATTTAATAATCTTGGAGGATAGTTTGGGGTACTTTACCAAGTTTTTAGAATAAAAGTGAAGAATCTTAAAATAATACATATCATACTGTATTTATTAGGATTCATTTAGTTGCCAGCAACAGAGACCAACTTGAGCAAACTTGAGAAAAAAAATAAAACACAATCTTATAATTATGCTTTGGTATTTAAACAGAACCTTGGGAATAGATGTACAGCCTGGCTACAGAAAAACATTTAAAACCTGGAACTACGGACCTTTTCTCATATCTGCTCCTTCTTTCTATGTACTTTTTTTCTCTTTACAGGTCTTTTTTTTTTTTTCTTTTTCTGGTACTCAGTCCACAAAGCAGGGAGAAAATGGCCATGCCACATCTTTTAGATCTCTTCTGTTCAATAGTACAGTCCAGATTCAAGTTTACATCTCTTAATTCCAATTCAAAATTTCCACAAGAAGGACTCTAGTTAGACCCAACTGGGGTCAGTACGATTTGCTATAGTCTAAGAGACAGAGTTATATGGTGTAAAAATGGGTGCCAGGGAGTCATCCCTAGAGAATTAGGGTGGAGAGAATGTAATTCCCAAAGTAAAAAGAATTGAAAAGTATTGAAGTTTGGGGAACTACAAAAGGGGATCCAGTACACACATCCAACCGTGGGCTATACAGACCACTCACATACACCAGCATCACCTTCACCATCACCACCCACTGCCTCCACCCCCTCTTCCACTACTAACACCACCCACCTTCCACTTACCAACACCTCCACCTCCACCTCCACACGGTATACATTCTTCTCTCAATCTCCACTGTTTCTATCAAGGAGATAATTCTTTCCTGGCTGAAGGAAGACATAAGGCTGCTAAAGACTAAGGTCTTCATCCCTGTATATGCTTTCCTAATGTACACAAGATAGCAGTCTGCCCTAAAAGATTGCCACAAAAGGACAGAGAGAAGTATCTAGAATCTTTGTTTTTAAAATTATACCAAGAGGCTGGCGACCAAGAGGCTACAAATAAGTGGTTCACCATGTTTACTGTTTTAAAATAAACTCAAATGAAAAGAAAGACAGGCATTATTGCTTACCTCTTTCAGCTTTTCTTTGTTTCAGGATTGCCACAATAAGACTAAACAACAAACACAACATCCTTCTCAACCAGTCTCCAAAAGTAAAACACAAAAAAAGAAACTACACTCAGAAGCCATCTTCTGGTGACTGGGATCAAAATAATGAACATCGATTTCCCTAACAAAACATTAAAGGCAGAAGGTAGCAGCAGAAGAGCAAGAAAGGAGAGAAAAGATACTTCTCAAAAAACTGTTCCTCTGGTTAGTGGCAACTAAGAAAAAAGTTTAAATAAAATCACTGAGCAGAACTTTCTAGAGGCGCCCCATAATCTAACAATTGCTGAATGAGCTCCTTCTCTGTCCTAAGGACATCCCCTTCTTCCACAGGGCTCAAAGACCCGGGTGTTGACTGCAATTGGCAATAACCTACGCTTCTCAGGCCTTTCAAGCCTTGCTCAAATCTCGCCATGTTTATAATTTCCATTAGTCATTTGGGATGGCATTTAATATTCACTATTAACCCAACATTTATTTTATATAAATATATATTCCTTGAAATATAGATCATTCTAAAGGAAGCACTTATTTATATGCAGTCGACTTTCATTATCTGCAGCAGCCAGGTATGTTCAATAAAGTAGCCACAAACACTGAATTAGCAAACACTGAGCCACTGCTTAGGGAAAATACAGGGTCAGGTTCCTGAGAGCCTCTGGCTGTAACATCCTCATCAAACAATCAATACATATATATATACTCTTATTTTATGTGTGTTTGTGTTTAAAGACACCTTATTTAATATATATTGTTGATTCATTAATACTGCATTCACGGTCAACAACTCTCATGCCTGAGTGAAGCTTATCTAACAGATGTATTTCTCCACAGTGCACAGCATAGCCTTCTTGTGCTCGGGGAACACTAAACAACACTTCGGCACTATGCTGGGGGCTATTTTAAACAGAAAAATAACCACTGGAAAAAAATGAAAATGTAAAAAACATGGCACTAAATAGATTGCGAGAAGGACACTTATTCCCAGTATGAGAGCAGAAACAAGAAGGCGGAGTGTTGCTTGGTTTGTTATCAGCTGGGAACATGCACATGGGCGACTCAAATTTTTTACCACTCTGAGCATGACCACTAAAGTGATGCAAGCATTGATTTTAGGGTTATAAATAAATTTCAGCCAGAAGCAAACTGGCAAACATAGACTCTGAGAACAATGAGGATTGACTGTACGTATGGTTCCAAGTCTGAAATCTGGTTTTCCTCTTCCCATTTAGACAAAAATGGTCTGGTGAAGCAAAAATGAAAAAAAAAAACTGACTCCCAGCAAGATTTTAGCTCAACTAAACCAGCTTCATGGAAGCCCACTTACTGTTGAGGGAGCAGTGTACAGCCTGTCGTATGCTGCACACTTACGTGTGGAAACCTCACCCTATCTCCATTCATTTTCTTTCTCATATCCTCAGGGGGAACTTTGTAGAACACCTGAAATGTTAACAGTTAGTTTGTAATTCAAGAATGACAATATCTGGGTGCTTTTCTTCAGATACAAGAACAAAATCACCGATAATGGGGCCATAAGTGTTTGATACCACACTCTGGAGACTGACGAGAAGAGGGAGGAGAGGGAAGAACAACGTGATCCTTCAGAGGACCCAGAGTGTGTATATCCAGGACAATCCTTTGAATTAGTTGAAAAGTGAACTTTTTCCACTTTCAATGGCCACGTATAGGATGTTTCACAGCCCCTGCTCTCTGTGAGATCTGCCCTAAAACACAAGTGCTAAGAATCAGTTTCCTGTGTTTCAAGCTCTCAGTTCGGCAGTCAGACAGACCAGGTGTCGGGACCACTTCTCCAGGATCCATTTACCTCTGCAAGTCATGATGCTTGTGACCTGCCACTTGAGAACGGACTGTAACAGAGAAACTACAGCTGAATTACTCAGAGGGTTTCTGCCTAAAGTGGTAACTGTGCTGCTGTTTCTGGCCAGCTGGAATTAGGTTTCTATCTGAGTGACTTTGGCTTTGCAGGCAGACACAATACAGTCACTTTAAGCAGTATATTCTCAGCCCATTCTCAATAGCAATTGGCAAAAGCTGTGACACCAGTTTTGGTGGCTCTCAGTGGATGACAAGACCTGAGCAGTGATACTATCCTCTTTTCCCTTCTCTAAGGCCCCCAAACTGAGAGCAGGGTACAGTAGGAATTATCTGAATTTTGGGCCAACATACCCATATTCCAGTCTTGGCTGATTGTGAAATTGTGCTATGGAGTTGGAAAGAAAGGATATATAAATTACCTCCTTCCCTTTCTCCTCTATTTCCACACGCTAGCAGGAGTAGTACAGAAAACCTGCTCCTTCATCTCCCAGCCTCTTACCCTACAAGACTTCTGGGAATACTCAGGCACAAAACATCTACTTAAGAACTACCTAACACTGAGTGGTTGGAGCTATAAAGAAGGAATATCTAAAGCCATCAGCACAAGAAAACATCTTCACAGATGCCCTTATCCACGGGAGTCAGATTCAAGGATTGAAATGCACCCCTATCCCCGATCCCAAGAGCTTATAATTTCCTACTATTCTTCTGCACTCACACAAAAAAAGCACTTCTTAGCCAAACTAGAGATTTTGGTAATGTGTAAGATAGCTGCTACTATTAGTTTTTATTACTCTTCTTCTTTTCACTGTTAAACTCCAGAAGTAAATGGTCTATAAATTTTATCTCCATCATCTCTACGCTGTTCTGTTTTCACTGTTCTGTTCACTCCTGATTTCACCATTCTACTCAAACTGCACTTCTGAAAGTCACCAATGACATCTGAATCCCAAGAAAAAGTCTCGGCTCAACTCACATTTGTCTTGACACTCGCCATTCTCCTATCTACAGACCCCTGACGCATGATGCTGCTAACTGGACGCCACTATGCGAAAGTGTCTGTTTCTTTAGTTTCCTTGATATCTCTGTTTTCCTGGTTGCTTTTAATATTCTACATACTCTTTTCCCCCTGTATATATAAATCTTCAAAGAAAAGCAACTATCTATCCCTCGCCAGCTGTAATGATAACATAGTTTTTCTATGACTGACATTTTACTTTTTCATTCTCCAACATTCTCCATGCCTGGTGTTTTGTTTTATTTTGTTTTGTTTTTAAAATCTTGTTTTTTTCCTTGACTATCTCTTTCACCTGTTCTTTCTGTCACTATCCTGATCCAGGCTCTCATCTACTTGTGACTGACTTGCTGCAATACTCTATTATTCAGTTAGTCTGCCTCTGTTGTAACCTAAACCTTACTGCCAGATTAATCCAACAAATTCTGCTTGCATTAAGTTACCTCTGTTCTACAAAACATGTGATGATTCCCCATTATTCAAAGAATAAATTTCTGAATCTGGCATTCAACCACCCCTCTACCCCAAACCTGGCCTCACTCAATCCATTCAAGCTTTTTCTATTATGTAACAACTACCACTCCTTAGCACAAATTTCCTACTCTCAACGAATCAGTGGCCTCGTACCTCATCAATATCCAGGATGAGTCTTAACTCTAAGCCTTCCTTACTGTCAATGAGCAGTATAGGAAAAAACTTGGTTTTCCCTGGACTTTGCACTTAACATTCCTATTCCATTGTGATTTATGATCGCCATCCCCAACAGAACAACAGCACATACATAAAACCCCCACAAAGAGCCTGCACTCTTCCGCACTAACTGGATTCTACCAAGAACTCTTACTCCACTCAAAATGGAAAGCATGGGACAGCCAGGGAGTCGCAAGCAGAGAAAAGAAGGGTCCTCTGTGTTTGTACAGTTGGCATCAGGAGGTTATTCCATTACAGAAGGTGGATGAGGTAGAGCAGGGGAAAAGGAGGGTTTTTCTGTGGCTCAGTACAAACAGAACCTGAGCATCATAGACTGAACTCATTCAATTCTTTGCAGTAAAGTAGCTCACCGGCTAAATACCTCTGCTGTTTGAATACAAATGAGTAAATCTGTTTATTTTCGACTTCTCAAAGGCAATGGTTCACAAGCACATCCAAGGAAATAAACTGCATCTCCTTGATACTCGGCTGGAGTATAAATTGCTACTAATTTCCTATATTCTTAAAGGAAAATCTAGGGTCCAGGCATGAAAGCATAGGCCTAGTTAATGGTCATGAACCTGTTCACCTTCCTATCAGGTATGGAAGACAGAGCTTTGAGACAGATGGCCAATGATCCTTATCTTTTATCTTTATCTTAGCTTACTATTCCTTAAGCTAATGCTAGGAACCCATGGTTCTTAACCAGATGATAAAAATTATTCATACTTTAGACATGATCCTAAGATAACAATCCTTAAATATGTAACCTTTTTGAAGGCTCTCCTGAATTCCCATTCTCCTATTTGCAATTTCCCATCTCCTTTTTATCTTGTTTTATCTTATAAAGTACTTTTTCACTCAGCTCAGGTCTGGTCTTTGCTGGGATTTGAGAACACAGTAGAGAATCCACCCTGACTTGGCTACAAAGGAACAACTCACCTCTCTCTGACTGCTCTCCAGCAGCAGGAACGGACTTCCACTATTCCATCCGCACTCCAGTCCCTGATGACTCTTGCCAGTTTCGGTAATGCCTTTATTATGTGTGTCACATCGACATACTCTTTAACCTAAAAAATGTGATTTGTTTTATTGCTGGTTTATAAAGTCAGTTGTTGAAATGCTGATGGCCTCTTCCTATAGAAGCTGTGTGATAAGTGGTCATTAGGTTCTCAGGCCAATTATCCATATCACTGCTGCAGTAAATGGTATTCCTAAGTCTTTGTGTTCCTAGAAACGGTTTTTCATATTGTCCTTTGAAACGAGTAAGTAGTTAAGAGCCAAGACTAATACTTACAAATTATTCACTAGTGCCACCTCATACAACTTTACTTTCATTTAAGACACATTTATAAAAACCTGCCACATCCAAGGAACATTGGGGGACAACTGAGATGAAGAATTCAAGCCTCTCCTTGTCAAGGAGTTTAAAATCTAGCAGGTAGTTTATAATCTAGAAACAATCAGCCTAAATTCTGTTTACTTTGTTGGCCTTGCAAGGGGCTTAAGTTTTATTGCCTCAGAAGCAGCTACTCTTGTGATCTCTGTTTTGCAGATGAAAAAAGTGAGGCTTAGAATAATCAAGCAGCTTGCCCAACATCACAACAGTGAGTGGAAGAATTGAGATCTGAACCTGGACAGGGACTCTAAGGCGAGGACTGGCAAACTTTTTTCATAAAGTATGTACTTTAGGCTTTCGTACTCAACTCTGATTCAAGTACTCAACTCTGCTGCTACAAAGGCATCCACAGACAATACTGCAATGAATAGGCGTGGCTGTCTTCCAATAGAATTTCACTTGTGAAAACAGGCTCTTGCTCTAAGGCATATACTCTTTATTCCCAGGCTATTGTGCTGCCTCATTCAGCCTTGTCTGATATATTGAGCATCTTCTCTGTGCTAGGTACATCCAAGGCTGCAAAATGAATGAAATGAGTCTCTGCCCTTAAGAAGCTTTAAGATGGGAAAAAGATCATGTGATGTAAGACAATTAACCTCTACCAATGACTTAATTTTAAAGCTATAAATATTGATAAATAGTATTTTTCCTTACACAATATGGATGTTGTAAAGATTAATGAGACAGTTTACGTACTGTGATTTTACTCAGATGAACATCTTTTTATAATGTTAAATTGATGCTTGCTCTTTAGCAGTCCCAAAGGAGATGAGTAAATAAACCAACCTAGCCTTTGCCCACATAGTTGCCTTATGCTAATAAACTAGCATTTTTATCTGATTGCTACACACTTTATTTTCATGAAGCACTTTAAAAATTATATTAAATTTTCTATTGGGACCAAATAGCTTTTAAAATTTTATTTCTTAATAAAATGGGAAAGAAAGAAATCTTTATAACTCAGAAAAACTGCAAAATGTACTCAACAAATTACATAGCCACGATATTGTCCTATCATTTAGATTTTCTGATTTATAAACATTCTTGGCATGTTTCTCATCGGCATTCTGACATTCATGGAGTTTCTGTAAAAATAGGCAAGAAGACTCAGACATTTACTTTTAGGGGGTAAAGATAATTTTTAAATTGCTCAAAAATTAAACACTCAGAAATAAAAAGAAATGAACTCCTGATATATGCAACGATGTGTACAAATCTCAAAAGCATTATGCTGAGTTAAATAAGTACAAAAGCCTAGGTAGTGTGTGATTCCATTTATACGACACTTGGGAAAAGGCAAAACTACAGGGACCTGTTTCAGATTGGTAGTTGCCTGGGTTTAGGGACAAAAAGAGGCTATTGACGGCAAAGGTATATGAGGGACTTTCTGGAGTGATGGAAATGGTCTATGTGATATGGTCACATGACCATACATATGTGCAGACTGTACCTTAAAAAGGGTAAAGTTTACTGTATATAAATTAGATCTCAATAAACCTGTCCGAACTGTTTAGAGTTCCTCAGGCAAAGATAAATAGAGAACAGGCCTAAAAGTTTCCAATAAATTACTCTTAAGGTTAAATTCTGAATGAGAGCTAATATAATTTGGGTCAGATGCACTCCATTTGTTTAATCGCAAAGACAGACCCAGAGAGAACTTCTGAGAACCTCAGGGCAGGGCTGATCTCTGAAAGCACGTGGGAGGAAAGAGAAACAACTTAGGCAGTTGGAATGTCCTGACCCAGATGGCAGTTTCTGGCTATTCTTCACAGATTCTTGAGGAGCTCCTGTTTCACTGTGTTAAGGAAGTTGAGGTTAATTAAATCACTTTTTTTCTATATTCAGTCTGACCCATATCTTTACCTCAGACTGCTTGGGAAAGTGAAGAGTGCCAATTGCAGACACTTTAGCTGTCCTATTACTGCTTTCAGTACTATTTCTAGGGCTAGTCATTTAAAGAATATCCACTGAGCGTCTACTATCTGCTGGGCACTGACATAGCAGCAAACAAGACCAAAATCTTTACTCCCTCGGAACTTACATTTTAAAGGATGAAAAAAAAAAAGTTGCACCCTGTACCCATGCCATTTGAACCTCCTGCAGTTTGTCAAATAAACCTAGCGCATATTTCCTCATTAAATAATTAAATAAAATTTTAAAATTTAATACAGTTGAAAAACCAAAGCTTAAAAATAAAAAATCAAGCATATACACCTCTGATCCAAAATTGTGCTTTTCAACAAAGTAGGTATTTGTGGTCTCACCTGCCCTGGTTCAGCTGTGGTTAATATCAGCTAAAAGAATGCGTAAGTAGAAGCGTGCCAAAACACAAAATAGGTATCAAGGATTTAAAAGGGAAGAGATTTCATTTGCCAGATATGTGAAGAGTCTGGCGAACATATGTAACAAAATCATTCTTAGGCCTCAGATTACATCAATCTGTGTGGGTTTTTTTCTTTTTTTCTCACTCTCCAAATGCCAGAAGGAAATAGTTTTTCCTTTCCACAGTCCCTCCTAATTTTGCACATTGTCTAAACATGTAAATTTATGCAAAAGCAAAATGCTATTTCAGTCCTTCCTGATAGAATCACTCTTAATAAGTGATCTTCCTATAAAAACAAACATCTCATGCTGAGTTACCTCTACAAATCAGAAGACTGGGAACTAGTTATTACAATTACCAAGCATAATGAACATTTTTTAGCCAATCATTTTCTTTATAGACATTAATGTGTTTTATTAACTACAGGTCTTATTAGGATGAGGAATATTTCTGCAGTTTTCTTACTATATCCAGAGACCCCAGGTAAAGGCTCTGTCTGGAGTCCTTTACTTCTTCTACATCTTCTTCCAGCACTAAGTACACATCTCTAGGATAACAGATAATGATGAAATAGGTACAAGGTATTCTGGTCTATTTGACAAACTGCAGGAGGTTCAAATGGTAGGCGCACAGGGCGCAGAGTACTGAAAATAAGCTGGACAGGTAGGCAGGTGAACAGACTAGTATGCATGTGTGCATCAAATCATTTCATTTTTATAGTGCCTGAAAAAGGTACTAATGAAGAAATTGAGGCTTACAAGGTTTAAGCAGCTTGCCCAACCAAGTCACATAGCTGACATGGGGCAAAAGCAAAATTCAAACCTGGATTCAATGCACAGTCTCTTTTTATCACAAGGTGTCTTTAATGATTGGTCATATAGCACCTGTCTTCTGCAGAGGGGGAATCTGTCTTTTGTAGAGTCTGTTCATATTAATATGAACTTCATAAGTA
>NW_011888858.1:2521145-2561937 GCF_000151845.1 Pteropus vampyrus
TTTTAATATTTATAAAGTCCAAGTAGGAGCAGAGGTATTATGGAGTGCTGTGTCCGACAGGTTGAAGAAGAGGTTACTAAGGTTAGTTAGCGTTGGTGATGATGGCATTTGGCAGTGGGACTACGTTTGGAAAGATTTTGTATAAGCTTTCCTAAAGAGACCCTCTCTCAAAAACAGAAGAAAATGTACTAGAGATATGGCAGTAAGTGCTACGACTTTTTTTCTCCTTTGTGAATGCTAATGATAATTTTTCTTCCTTTTTATGATAACTTCATAACAGGACTTCAAGAGTGATCCTTCCCCAGAGGTTTGAGGTACAACACTATAAAGTAATAACTGCCATCACGTAACATACAGCGTGCAATGCCTTCTGTATAGGGGAGGTGGGAAGTGTTCCAGAGAAAATGACTTTGGGCTGGATATGAAGAAAAAGTCATATTTTTGCCAGATGAGAAGAAAAGAAAAAAAAAAAAGAGCATTTAAAGGTCCAGGAGAGCAAGAGTACAAAAGCCTGTGTGTCTCTGGAGTTCACAAAACAATACTGAAAAAGAAGCTGTGCTCTAAGACTCGTCCTGAAATAGTTCTCTGCCTTTCATCAATAATGTGAACTTAGAATTCAGCCAGAATTCTTAAAGAGCTGATTGATGGCAGTGCCAGCTCAGTGACATCACCCTGATGGTTGTGGCAGTTTGCTGTCACCTTGTGATACACATTCTTCTCTCTCCATGTTGACATATCATCGCAAAGGTGACAGCCGGCCAAAAAGATAAGGCATAAATTTTCTCCTAAAACAAATACTAAGTAGATAAGTTGTAGATCTCATGCAGAGATTTGTCATCTTCTACAAATACAAATAAAATAGTTGCCAATTGAGCTGAAATGATTACAATTCCTCAAAAATGTCCTTTTTTTTTTTGAGAGTAACAGGCAGAGCACCAAAAGGGTCTACTTTTACCCAAGAAGAACTTACTGGATGACCTTTGTTCTTGCCTTTGAGGGAGTGGTGAAAAACATTAATTTAATTATAGGATTTTCTTTAAGGGCCAAGACTTTTAGGCAAAAGCACTATTTTAGAAACTAAAGTACACAAAAACAGGCCACTCACCTCAGAAAGTTATGCCTGCATAGTCCAAACATTTAAAAACACATATGTGTACTGTAGAAGACAAAGGGACAACACACAGAGAAACAGCATTGGGTATTTTCACTTGATCTGTGGAATTGAGATTCTTTCTACTAAGTGTCAGCCACCAAATTTAGAGGCCTTTCTAAGAGTTGTTTTAGGACTGTAAGAATGCATGCATGTGCATTTATGTATAATTTTCCTCATTCCATAGAGATTTGTCTCAATTTAGTACCCCCCCAAAGAATGCTCCATTTGTGATTTTCCTTTTAAAATTAAGGGCTAGGAAATCTTTGCTTTCCCAAAGTGTTCCATGCCTCTTCCTTTCTGCTAATGAGCACGATGTGACTAATTGTAGCTCTTTGCATTTTCATTGCCTGGAGCCTCAAAGCCAAACTGGAATTTCAATTATGGCAAGCATATTTGTGTCTTTTGTTTTGGTGGTCTTGAATTTCTATTCTCACATGTTTTCTCTGTCCAGACTTTAAAATTTCTATTAATATTTTACTGTTATTTCTAGGCATTGTAGGGCAGGGATTTAAACTCAGGCCATCTGGCTCCAGAGTCCACGTTCCTAAGCAGTGCAGTAACTGTCCCTTATAGGAGATGCTCAGGAAATATCTTCTGGTGGATGAACAGGAGGACAGAAATGTCAGAGAAATCAGAAAGAATGTTGTAAAGATTAATCAAATCCTTACACTCTGCATTTGAAAACCTTAATGGTCACAAAGTACTTTCAAATGAAGTTACTGAAGCTTCATTACCACTCTGTGAGGTAGGTACTCTGATCCTCTTTATTCAGAGGGGACAGAGCCTGTCTCCAGGTCACACAGGTGGCAAGTGGTAAAGTTGGGTCTCCTGTGCTTTTCTAAGGCACCTCAGAGGCAAGAGTGACAAATGCAGCTTGAGCTTGCTAAGTAAAGCTTCCCAGAGGAGGAGGTATTGAGCAGCATCTTTAATTGAACAAGTGAGATTTTAAAGCCACATTTCTAGAAGATTAAGGAAATCAAGAAAACTGAAGTGCTAGACAAACAGTAACAACTCAATAAATATTCGAACCAAAATTTTTGCCAGTGTGGTACACTGAACCAAAATGAACCAGATGTTTGCCACTGCAGACTGCAGCGCCCTGTTCTACTGTTTCCAAATACTCCGCCCCCTTCCTGGTTCCCCAGGTATCCCCAGGATGTTCCCGGTATCGCCATTGGTTCCTGCAGGAGGATTATTTGTGACCTGCCTTGGCCATTCTTCTGAGTAGGCACGGCACACACAATGTCTGAGAAGTTTTAATAGCCAATGCAGGTCTCCACTGGTTCTTTCTCTTTTCCCTCTGCTCTGAGTACACCCTGTCCCAAAAATGGGCTGCCCTTCCACCTGGATCATGAAATGAAAAGACACACGGAGCAGTAGCAATGCAGTGCCAATCTGCCAAAGACGTGTAATGTGGACAAGAAATAAAACTCTTCTGTTATTACAAGTTACTGAAATTTGGGGGCTACCCGTTACCACAGAACAGCTGACTAAAATGGCTGCCATTATTATAATTAAAATTCAATTTTAACAAAAAAATTAGTTTAAAAAACTTTTTATTTTTATAACACTTTATATGTCATAAAACAGTGCTTGCATAAAAATTCACACAAAGTTGCTAGAGAGCATAAAATTTCCAAAAAATGTCCTGGATTTTTGTTACATTCAGTTTTCTAAGGATTCACTCTAATCCATGGTAAAATGCAGACATTATGTGACATTTCATTATCTTTGGTAAAACTATTCTCATTATTTTGTCTCCTCACAGTATTAACTCTGACATCTACCTTGTGCAGGGCCCGCTATCACTAGGATGTCAGAAAATCATTAAGCCTGGATCTACACGAGGCAAGTATTTCCAAATGACAGTAATAGCCTCTTGGCCCCACCCCCACTCATACTGTCTATCTAAACAGGCAGGGTGAGAGGTTTTTTTTAAAAAACTTAAAAATCAATAGATAAAATTACCAAATTGTCACAACAGATTTCTCACAGCATATCTGAATGGGTCTAATTCTTACAAATACCTCTTAGAAAAATGAATAACTTGGTTCCTAGTCTTTATTGTTGCTTTTTTCCTTTACCTAGTTAACCTTGTCCCCTGACCAACCTTATAATGACAGCATCTCTGCTGAGCTCATTTTTCCACACTATGTATACACCTCCTCTGTGGGAGTCATGATTTACAAAACGGAAGTCGCGGGACGGGCTTTTAAAGGCCTCTCTTATAAGCTCTGTAGCCTTGTAAACAAGCTATTTTCCATTTTAAAGATAAAAGAATTCATTAATGCAAATTTCATCATAGTTTATGAATAGATTCTCGTCGATCGTTTTCCTGTCCTAGCCTTTTGCAGTTTTTAGAAAAATTCGCTTCTAAAAATCATTTTATTCTCTTTCATCAACGATAGCATTTTACCTTCTCCTTACCTCAAAAAGGGTGCATTTTCCTCTTACAGGCAAATGCTCTGTGTTCATTTCTGGCGGCACTAAGTACTCAACTACTGTCACACTCTTCTAACACTTTGTTAGCACCGGGGCACGAGCTGCTTTTCTCATGACCTCGGAGTCTAACGGGGAAAATAAGACAATGAGCGAGTAAACAACCTAATGCCTTCAATCATGTTAAGTACTATGAAGAAAAGAGAGTGTTTTAATAGGGAATAAGGAGGAATGGGGTGAGGTGAACTTAACTGGTAATCATGGAAGACCATCTGAGTAGGGGACAATTATCCTTTCATATCCTGAGTATGGTCAGAAAAGCAGAGCTGTGCAAAGGGCAGGAGGACACGTGTTCAGGTGAAGCCCTAAGGAGAAAAGAGCTTAGAACGGTTAAGGAGCTTAAGGAAGAGAGCACTTCCCTTGCTCTCTACACCTCAGCAAGAGGAAGAGGAAATGAGATGAAACTGAAGCACAAAGCATATGTCAGATCAGATGGAGCTTTATCGGTTTGGATTTTACTGAGAAGAATAAGAAGACATTGCAGGGTTTTCGGCAGAGGTGACACAATCTGATTTGCACTGATTGACGATGTGTGGAAATGGACTAGAGTGAAGCAAGAGTCAAAGTGAAGGAACCGGTGAAGAGGCTACTGCAAACATCCAAGAGGAAAGAGAGACTGAGCCAAGACGAACTAGAGACAGTAGAAGACACGGGGCCTATTTCGGAGGTAAAAAATATAAAATTTGCTGACGTACTGAAGCTGGGTATGACAGGGAAGAGAACAAAGACTAAGGGCTGACATCTAGGTTTCTGGCCTAAGGATGGAGATGTCTGGGGGAGGAATCGATTTAATGGATGAAGTCAGAAATTCTATTTTGAACAAATAAAATTTAAGATTTTTGGGGGACCTGTGAGATCCCCAAATGGATAGAAAGGGATGGAATTCGGAGGAAAGACCCAAGCAAGCAATAAATTTGGGAGTGGTCACCTATAGATGACGAGGGCACTCCCATTGCAGGATGACTTAGCATGGGGAGTCAATGCCAAAAAGGATGTAGTAAAAGAAAGAGGGTGACGTGTCAACATGACAGAGGCCAGCTTAAAGTGACGCTCACTGGTCAAAAATGCTATTTATCACAAAAAAGATAAGAGTCATTGTACAGTGGAAAACCTCAGCAGTCACCCCCTTAATCAAGTGTTCAAAGCTAACATCATCAGTAATGAGATGAATCGAAATCATCAGCCACTGAATAGGACGTAATAAGAAGACCGGTCCTGGCACGTGGCCTATTTGGAACCAGGCCACACAGCAAGAAGTGAGCAGTGGACAAGCAAGTGGAGCTTCATCTGTGTTTGCAGCTGCTCCCCAGCGCTAGCATCACCGCCTCAGCTCCACCTCAGATCATCAGGCATTAGATTCTCTTAGGAGCACCGGTCCCTGGTGCCAAAAGTTGAGGACTGCTGATAAGAACACAGAAGACCATCTTCTGTGATATTCTTGGAAAGATATCTAACTTGAATCTAAACATGAAGAAACACATGATCATCAACTGAGAGATATTCAATAAAATAACTGGCCTGTAATCTGTAAAAGTGTCGAGTTCGTGAGAGTCAAGGAAAGACTGTGGAATGGTTCCAGATTAGAGACCAGAGGGACATGACAATGAAACACAACATGCAATCTGAACTGGATCCGTTTGCCATAAAAACAGGATTGAGATAATTAGAGAAACTTGTATGGGGTCTGGAGACTAAATAGTAGCAATATAATGATGTACATTTCCTGATCTTCTTGGTTATATTATGGATACATGGCAGAATGTCCTTGTTTGTAGAGAACACAAACTAAAGTATTCTGGGACATTAGGGTATGATGTTGGCAACTTTCACATGGTTCAAGTAAAAAAGGTTGTTCAAGTAAAAAAGGTTGTTGGTATTGCACTTGCAACCTTTCTGTTAAGTTTGAGACAAAAAAAAGCAATGTGTTCCAATAACACATCTACATATAGAATGTAAACATTAAAAGTCTGACCAATACTATTTGTATATAAAGTAATGGAAACACACATAACAGAGCTCGTGTGAGAGTGAAGATTGGAAGAACCGTCTTAGAAAACTTCTTCGCATTTTCTAATAAAATTTGAAGACACACATTCCCTCTGATCTAGCAAATGCTATCTTAGAAAAATCTCTTGAATATGAGGAGCAGAATGCTCATGGCAGCACTGTTTGCAAGAATCGAATGTTCCATTTCTTGCTCCATCAGTGCTCACTTTATCATTATTTGTTAAAGAGTATATACATGATTTGCAAACTTTATAAATATATATTTCTTAATTTTAAAATTATTGAAAACAATTGCTTACATTTACTGAATGCTAAGTGTGCCAGCTACTGTACTAAGCACTTATACATGTTTTATACAATTTAAACTTTCCCAGTCTATGAGGCAGGTCCTATTAATATATTCTCCATTTTACATATGTACAAACTGAAGTTTAGGTGGCTTATCCAACATCGGCACTAACAAATGGAGACATAAATCCATTCACACTAACTTGGAGCTTTCAAATTTAATCACTAACTCGAGCTTTAATGTACTGCTTTGATTTTTCTCTATTTTTCAATATATTTGAGTTTGGGCTTCTTGAGGATATTTTCTGTAAGTTCCCAAAGTGCAATGCTTTAAAATGGAGGCTCGGTAAGTACTGTTGACTAATTGAGCAATCAGTGATTTCTAGTAGAACCATACCTGTAGTGTAATGTGCTAAGATATTTTTTCAGTTCTTCAGTGCTGAGAGCCTGAGTTTTCATTTATATGGGAACATCTTTAAAAAGTGATTTAACTAGAAAAACATTTACACTGAAGCCAAAGGCAAGAGGTTTACATGATTTTGACAGCAGTCTCAAGGAGGCCTGTGGACACCAGAAAGCATCCCAGGCCTAGCCCATTTGAAGGAATTATGTTTGTGTGGCCGTAAAAATTCAAACTAACTCTGAAAACCAGGTTTTTGTACTTGGTAAAGTTCTGCTGAGTAAATTTCACTATACTACATTTTGAAAAGAAATCAGCTTTTGATTTTTTTGCTGGCTTCGTATTTATGATATGTCTAAAAAATTCTGTATTTTGTTTCACCCAAACATTATCCCATTTATTTTCCATTTTTCAAGAGTTATAGTTCCAAAATTTACAGATGAACAAATGTAGAACATTAAGACAACACTCAAAAAGGAATCTTTTTTTCCTCTATTTGGAAGATTTACCAGTCTTAAGCTGTAGGGTTTGAGGAGCTTGATAACTGTGTATTTCTTTTTCAAAGGCTAGAGCCTTGTACTGAACTTACAGTACAGTCCAGCAATAGTCTTCATTCCCTGTGTAACCAGTTTCATGATCAGTTTCATAGGAAATAGAGTTGAAACCAGTTAGCAGCATTGACAGTTGTGGTACTGGAGAAGAAAATTAAAAGACTGCCATGGGCCTGTTTCATTCTTGCTATGGACAGAATATACACATTTAAATTCATTTATAAAAATCTAAGAATAAACATTATTATAATTGAAATAGGATATTTAACTTATGAACCTCATCAATCCAGCAAAAAATAGGAAAGAAAATAAAAGTAACAACATGAAATCATAATAAACAGAAGACATAAAAGAATCGGAGGATAATAAGAAATACAAAAAAAATAATGCTCAATATCATTAGCCAATAGGGAAATTCAAACTAAAAGCACAATAAGATACCATTTATCAACTAGGATAATGTATTAGTTTGCGAGGGCTGCCATAACAAAATGCCACCAACTTGGGGGCTTAAATCACAGAAACATTTTCTCACAGCTGTGGAGGCTGGAAGTACAAGATCAAGGTTTGGTAGGTTTGGTTTCTCCTGAGGCCTCTCTGTTTGGCTTGCAAATGGCCACCTTCTCATTGTGTCCTCACATGGCCTTTTCGGTATATATGTGCATCCCTAATGTCTCTTCCTCTTCTAAAAACACCAGTCCTACTGGATTAGGGCCCCACCCTCATGACATCATTTAACCTTAACCTTTTTAAAAGCCATATTTCCAAATGCATTCACTTTGTGGGTCAGGGCTTCAATATATGAATTTGATGGTGTGTGTGGGGGGGGGCGGGGGGGGGGGGGCGGGGGGCGGGCGGGCAATTCAACCCATAACAGATGGTTATAATAAAAAAGACAGGAAAGGGATTTGGAGGGATGGATGGAAAAGGAAGAGGGATTAAGAAGTACAAATTTCCAGATATAAAAAGTCACGGGAATATAAAGTACGGCATAGGGAACACAGTCAATAATAATGTAATAACTATGTATCATGTCAGATAGGTACTAGACTTATTAGGGTGATCACTTTGTAAGGTATATAAATGTCTAATTACTATGTTGTACACCTGAAAGTAATATAATATTGTATGTCAACTGTAATTGAAAAATAAATTTAAAAAAAGAGGAAATAAGGGTTGGTGGATAAATTACAACCTTCCTTTATTGTTGGTGGGACTGTAAAATGGTGTAACAATTAGGGAAAACAGTCTTGTCAACTTCTCAAGAGGTTAAACATAGAGTTAACATATGACCCAGCAATTCCACTCCTACATATATACCAAAAGAAATGAAAGCATAAGTCCACATAAAAACTTGTACATGAATGTTCGTAGCAGCATTATTCACAATAGCTAAAAAGTAGAAACCCAAATGTCCATCAACTGATGAATGGATAAATACAACATAATGGAATATTATTTGGGAATAAAAAGTAATGAAGTATTGATACAGGCTATAACATGAATGAACCTTGAAAACATTATGCTAAATGAAAGGAGCCAGTCACAAAAGGCCACATATTATATTATCTCATTTATATAAGGTGACCAGAATAGGCAAATCCATAGAGACAAAAAGTAGATTAGTGGTTGCCTAGGGCTAGGAGTAGAAGGAATGTGGGGGGAAATGGAAGTGAATGCTAATGAGTACAGCGTTTCTCTACAAAGTGATGAAAATCTTCTAAAATTGATTCTGGTGATAGCTCCAAAACTCTATGAACATATTAAAATCACTGAATTAATACACTTTAATCGAGTTAATTTATGGTATGTGAATTATATGTCGATAATGTCAATAATTATATGTCAATAATATGTCAAAAAGGAAGAAATATATCATTGTCAAAACATATATAAATATATTAAATTTCTCTATTAAAAGAGCAGGACACTGGGGAAGTAATGTATAGCATGGTGAATATCGTTAATAATACTATATAGTATAATTTGAAATAATACTATATGGTATAATTAAGAAAGTAGATCTTAAAAGTTATCAAAAAAAATGTGTAACTGTGGTGATAGATGTTAACTAGACTTATTGTTGTGATCATTTTGCAATACATACAAATATAGAATCTTTGTATTGTACACCCAAAACTAATATGTCAATTACATCTCAATAAAAAAAGAGCAGGATTCTCAGCATAGGTTAAAAAATTATCACTATATATTAGTGAGAAGAAATACATTAAATAAAAATTGAAAAGAAATTTTGAAAATAAATGACTGGACAAAAATTATCAGGCAAACACGAAAAGAACAAATAAGAAAGGGTGGCAATATTACTATTAGATAAAATATTCTTTGATCATGCTTATAACAAGAATAATAAAATATTGAACACACTGATATCTAATCAACTGTAAACTAAAACAACAAGCAAAGTCTAATGAACCACTGGATATTAAAAAGTACTCTTTTGAATAATTCTTGGATCAAAACAGAAATAAAAACTGAAATAACAGATTATTCAGAAATTAATAACGAAGGGTCTCTAAATAAAATCTATAGGATGCAGTCAAAGCTATATGCAGAAAAAAATTAATAGCCTTAAAATGTTTATAATAACCTTGAAAGCTGCCAATCAATAAATTAGGCATTTAACTCTAGGAAAGTAGAAAAAGAACAACAAAATAAGCCAAAGTAGGAAGAAATAATCAATAACAATAAAAGCAGAAATTAATGAATAGAAAACAAAGAGGAAATTAATAAATAAAACTAAGAGCTGGTCCTTTGAAATCATCAAACTGTGTTCCACTCATTCCGGGAGATATGTGGGGAGAAAAAGCTTTTGTGGCAAAAATGTTTGAAAAACACTGCATCTAAACCTTCCACTTAAGAATTCACAATGCACATTAGCTTATTAAAGATTAAAGTCCTAAAGCATGTAACTGTTTTAAATAGTGTGATCGAAGTCTCATGTCTTATTTGAGCATGAACATTTTTACTTGTCAGCATTCTTTGGAATGAATAGTGCTCTATGGAATACCCACTTGAAAAATGCTGATAAAGGTAAATCTCTGATGTGCATAACCGAAAGTAAATGAGAAAATATGAATATGGAGCATTTAGATTGGGAAATGGGATTTAACGCACACATGGATGAGATTAAAGAGAATTGTGTGTAAACTTTAAACTTAAAAAATATTAAAATATACACAAAATGGACAATTTTCAAGAAAAATATGCATTAACAAAATTTATTCAGAAAGAAGTAGAAAAATGAAAAATCTAATAGCCATGAAAGAAATGCAAAAGGTTATGGGTAAACACCTCGTTTAGAGGTCCTGGCCCAAGTACAGTCAAAATCTATTAACTCTTCTTGGAACATAAGAGCTGCTTTATTCTCTGGCATTCAGTTACCCTAGTTCTCACCACTGTCACCTCTCTCCAGTATTACCATAACTTTCCAACTGGTCTCCTGGCTCCAGTCTTGCCTCCGCTCCCATCCGACAAGAGAGGTTCCTCTAAGCGAAGAAATCAGATCATATCACTTCTCTGCTTAAAACCTTTTAATAGTTCCTCATTAATCTTAGGAAGAAAATCCAAACTTCTGGATATATTCTACGTGCTTCCCTGGTCTCTGGGAAGCACGCTAGCTTCATTTCTCAGCTCTCCTCTTCCTCTCACTTTTGTTCCAGTCCTGCTGAACATGTTTCCTTTTCTCAGAAGCACCACGTTCCCTCTCACCTTCAGGTCTTTCCACAGATTCTTCCATCTCCCAAGGACTCTCCTCTCCACTCCACACTACTCTTTTAAATGGACTGTCTTACTTAAATGTTGGTTTAAATGCTACTTTCTTTAGAAAGCATTTCCCAATTTCCCCCTAATCTGGGATAGAGGCTCCTGTTTTTCCTCCATAAACTTACTGCAGCATTTACAACAGTGTGTTTTAATATCATGTTTTCTTAACTCCATCTCTCAAAAGACTATCATCTCCAAGGTGGCAGATGTTTTATTGCCTTTTCGCCATTTAATCTTTAGTACCTAACAGTATTCCACATGCATAACAGAAATTCAATGTAAGTTTATTAAAAGAATGAATGAAGTTTAACAAAGACATCAAAGATGAAAAAGATAGCATGCATAATAAAACTGTAGGTCAATCTCATCTATGAATTTAGATGTAAAATCTGAAGTAAAATATTAGTAAGTCAAATCCAGCAGTCTAATAAAATAATACATCATGGTCAAGATGGGTTTACTCTAAGACTGTAAGGAAGACTCGACATTAGGAAACCTAAGAAGAAAGGTTATATAATTGTTTGGATAAATTATAAAGAACATTTGATAGACTTTAAAATACATCATGATGACCACTCAGCAAATGCAAAATAAAAAGATATTTAATTTTATATACAGCATTTATTACAAAGAAACAGAAAATTATACCTTAACGGCAAGTCAACAGAGACAAAAGTAAGACAGGAGGCCTGTGAGAACATTTTAGCTGAATGGCAGTAAGACAAAAAAGAAGAGATAAAAATTATTTCAGCTTGTGACTATCTACCTTGATACTACTCAGGTCTAATGAGAAATTTTATTAAGTTTTTCAGTTACAAGATGACAACTTGCCCATATTAACTAGTTAGAAAATATGATGGAGGAAAAAAAGTACCATTCATGAAAACAACAAAAATATAAAATTCCTGAAGTGAAACTTAACAAAAAAATATAAAACTTAAATAAAGAAAAACTTCCCAAATTAATCTCTAATTTAACTCAAGGCCGACCAAGCCAGTGAAATTTTTATGTCTGGAATTGGACACTATAATCTAAAATTCTTCTAATAAAAGAAGTGATTGACCATATGTAAGAAAAAATTGTGAAAAAGAAAATCACTGAAAAGGGGTTTGCCTTACCAGATGGTAAAATGAACCATTATAACACTGAAATTTAAATAATGTGCTACCAGAACAAGAATGTCAGAAATAATCATGAGGCCAAGCTAGAAAATATACAAATAAATCAAAAACTTACTAGAATTTAATATAGTTCACATTTGGATTGTTAAATTATTATAAAAAGAATTCATTATTTAAAAATTTCTCTAGAAGCCCAGCTAGCTCAGTCAGAAGAACATGAGACTCTTAATTTTAATTCTGACAACCAAATAAATATTTGGGAAAAATTTAGATGACTACTTTATAAATCATACCTAAATATATCCCAGGTAGATTAAAAGAGTAAATATTTTAAAAAGTCATTAGAATACTAAAAGAAAATGTTATAATGCTGAAAGATGTAGGCTTTTATAAGCATGACAACAAAGCCAAGAACATGAAAGACTGGTAGATATGATCACATAAAAATTTAAATTTCATCTAGCATAAAGTGCCTAGCATAAAAGCCTTTTTTTTTTTTCTTTTTAAGGTATAGTGGGAAAAGATTTGATAATTCCCAGACTTTTCTAAGATATGGGGAAATGAATATTTTTCTTACGAAGTGCATAGTA
Organism: Pteropus vampyrus; assembly: GCF_000151845.1. Lineage (NCBI taxonomy): Eukaryota > Metazoa > Chordata > Mammalia > Chiroptera > Pteropodidae > Pteropus > Pteropus vampyrus. The sequence continues at coordinate 2,533,541 of NW_011888858.1, forward strand.
CAAATGGTATAAACTTTCAAAAGGGCACTCTGGAAATATTTCTACACGAAAAAATAAAGATGAAAGAATGAAATAAACCTAAATACCATCATCAGAGAAGTAGTTAATAAAATTACGGCATGCACTAGAATACTATCTAGCCATTAAATATCATAATAACATAGACCTACATTTCTTGACTTGGAACAATACTCATGATATATTTTTTAAAGGTTTATAAAATAATCTGTGTAGCATTATCTATTTATTGTAAAAAATTTACATATGTATAAAAACAGACAATAAAATGTTAATGGCTATTTCTGAGTATAAAAAATGGAAGATTTTTAATTTCATCTTTAAAAATTTTATTATATTCTGATTTGTTCAGTGAATACCTCTTACTTTCATAATGAGTGAAGGGTATGAAATCAAACTCAATCAAAACAAGAGAAGTTGAAATTCATAACATCTTATAAGTAAAAGTAAATATCTAAACTGAAAAGAATAATCTTTAAGGAACTCTTAGTCCGCGTTCTGGAGTAGCTTTAGTGCCAGGTAAATCACTTTAGATAATGGGTAACCACAACAAAATATTTCCAATATGTTTTACAACCCTCTTTCTAGCATTTTAAGATTGTCCATCAACTGGCCCAACTTTATCTCCCAGTCCCCCATTACTCCCCATGTAAACTTTCTCTCAAGTTGGTCTTTGTTTCTTTAGTGGAAAACACACACGCGAAAAAATATGTTTGGTGTTTATCTCTGGTATGTAGAGTTTAAACAATTTTAGTTTTGTTGTTAAATATTTGAGTTTGGCTCTTCATAAAATCCCACTTGGTAGCAATTACCAGAAATAATGGCGGAAAGGTGAAGTAAAACCTTATCCCATCTCTGATTATTTCAATCGATAATGACCTCCTTCTCCTTTGACTTCTAGAACAATTTTTCTGTACCACCACAACCTTTTACTTGCTTATATACTGGTGAACAGTACCTTTCTCTCATTTATTTATATATTCGTTTATGCTCGGCTATACGATTTTTTGTTTTCCAAATGAACTCAGCAGCCTGGGAATAGGCGTGCAAAAAGCAAATAGCTGGGGTTCATCCAGGATTTAATTTTTGCTGGGCTTGCATTCTGGAACGGCAAGAAAGTTCAGGATATTGCCAAGGTGGTAGATGTTAAAATGGACTATGAACTCAATATGGATGAAATAAAAATGAGGACGAGAGAGCTGACAGATAAAAGAAAGTGGATGTTTCAAAGAACTAGCCCTAGGAAATGCTAACTAGATTTTTCAGGATTGTTTTTCATTTACCTTTCATTATCTGGGACTACAAAGCCAGATTTTCACATTACAAGAATGTTTGTGTGCACAAGCAATTTTATAATATAGGAATATTTGTCATTCTATTAGAAATCAAAAATATAGAAATTCAATAGTAAAGTTCCATGAATCATATTTATTAAGGAAAGATTTTTCTCTCTTTTATTGATGTGTATATATTGGTTCAGAGATACTGAGGTTATTAAAATAACAAATAGCAAAGGGCAGCTATAGTAGAAGGTGCAGAAGACACAAAAAAAGAGCATGCTAATGAACAATGTACCTTGCCCAACCCACTCAGAATCATCTGCAGTCTCTGCCATGACCCAGAGCAAAGGCTAATAAAGAACAAGGCAAATTCAATGCACAGTGACAGTGCCTGAGAGACTTCTAGCCCTTCTAGATCTCAGATGAAATGAACCTTGGAGGGTATCTATGGACAGAAGGGATAAAGGAAGGGCCAGAGTTAAAATATACATTTCCCCCCAAAAAGAGAAGAAAATTGATTGTCTTCTACTGACCATACTTTTATGAAGATAATGAGAAAAAAAAAAAAAAACTAAACAAATTTACAGTAATACAGAAAATAAAATGTTAAAAGCATACAAAATTTGTACTACGTGAAGATGGCTTAAAAAGACTGAATGTCAAGTTATATTTATGTTACGATTTTTATTTCAAAATCATTATGAGGTGGGCAAATATTAAAAGAGAATAGCAAAGTTTAAATGTGTGGGGATGGTCATGATCTTTTCCCCTTTTTTTAGATATAAGTATAGTTATATTTGTGCAAAAAAGAAAAAATGCAAAAACACCATTTTTTTCCTCTATGTGAGAATTTTCACAAACACTGTATTCGCAGGGACACAAACCTGTGTTTTACCTTTATGTCAATCATCTCAGCATAGTGAAGCACTTTACTTCCTTTCCTCTCACATAGTCACTGTCTCATTTGCAAGCATTCTTTCTGAAGTAAACTGGGGCTTCAGAGGCTGTGATATAAAATGAAAACTGAGTAGGAAATGCCTCAGCATTCCTTTCAGAACCTCCTCTTTCTTTATCTATTCAAAAACATAGGAACTGCTCTATTACAACATTTAAAGAGGATTGCTTTTCTCTTTGCCTCTGGGGAAAGAACCAGGCTCTTTCTTAAGCAGTCATTACAAAGAAAGAATGGGAGCTGAGAAAGAGAGACTGACTTTATTTCTAGACTCAAAAAGAAGAGAGAGAGATAAAGTGGAGTTTTTCTTTGCTCCTAAGAAAGCTTTAGAGGCATGATTGTTATATTATGACATATGATTATTAAATATTAAAACAATTTCACTAGTCAAGTATCTTACGAAAAAAAGATTTTATCATTTAAAGATATTTATAATTGATCACGCGAAGCCCCTTTTTGTGAAAACAAATGTAAAAATGAGTTTTCAGGCTTAATTTAGACCCACTGATATATTAGACACCAGTAACAATTTCATTAGCACTTTCTTCATGTCATCAGTAGGCTTTTCGCCAGAAGAATTATTATACACACTGGTCTAATTCTAAAATCTACTAAAGTTATCCTTATTATTGGAGGCTCTAATAATCAGAGCTTTTTGAAATCTGCTGAGAAAAGGAAGATATCTTCAGAAAAGGATAGGAAACAGGAATCATAAAATGTGTTTTCTGTGTTGATTTAAAAAGGGACAAGTTATTTTCAGTTTCTAGGTTAAAAGGTTTGAAATTAGAGGAAGCATTTCTTCTAGTCTTAAGCAGGGTCAAACCTTTTCAAATCTCATGTTTCAGACTCTTCTGATAGAGGATGATAAACTATCATCCTTTTACACACAGAGAGTTCAAGTGTAGTCACATGGTACAGGTTAATAAAGTCTGAATTTAGAATCAGAGAACTAAAGTGTTAGTGACTTAATATCATTCCTTCATCACCTCATTTATCTTTTAAATCAAAGATTTAAACCTTTAAATTATAATCTCAGAGAAAGTAAACAAGGACAAATGTAGGACAATTGGGGGGTCACTGTCACCTAAACCTAGACTACACTATCTAATCCTCTGAAATATATATTTAAAGGAAAGGCTTAATCCTCTAAAGTAGGCTTGATGCAAAAGCTTTCCACTGAACTTCAGTAGAGAAGGAGGTCTTATCCAATTTGTTATCCTAATCTTTAAATCAAAAAGATCAGAATATCTGAAATAACAATACTCTTCAAATTCACACTCGTGTTTTAATTTTTTTCACTCTTTAAAATGTTACCTGAATTATGGTCATGATGAAGTAAGAGGGTCGATATATTCCTTCTCGGTGTAAACAACTAAAAAACTGGACAAAAATATATGAATCAATGTTTTTCAGACACTAGATGATAGTCAGTGTAGGACAGTGTCCTGAGAGAAGGGAAATAAGAGAGGTGAGCCCACTTTATTGACTGGAGAGAATTTACAGCCAACGTACAGGTGGAAAGAGGCTAGGTACAACCTAGCGATTTCTAAGTTGAGGAAAAGTTGAGAGTTAGGGAAACCAAGGCAGTTGGAATTCAGGGACAGGTCAGTAATAAGGAGGGGGCAAGACAGAGAAGGAGGTCTGAAGACCTGCAGAGGATTATCCTCGAGGCTTTAGCTGAGTACTGTTTGGCACAGGCACGTGAGGAAAATACCTAAACCATGGATTAGAGGGCACAGTAAGTAGAGTTCACACAGGACCATGAGTGGTTCGTGTTCCCACCATGAATGGAAAATGGAAAGACCTCCTAGTACATGGACAAAGAGTACAGTCCTTAGAAGGGTACTGCCTGAGTAGTGGGAAGAACTGAATACTAGACTAAAAGCTGTTAATTAGTTCACTCAACGAAGGTGAGTAAGAAAACTTGAACAGATCAACTATTCGTGTAAGATCTAACTGTTCCCCAGTTAACTGTATCCTGGTATAACATCTAAACTGATTTCGAAAAATTTTTTAAAATCCAGCACCCAACAACATAAAACTCACAATGCCTAGTATCCAGTAAAAATTCCAGACATGCAAATAAGCAAAAAAATATGACCAAAAATGAGAAGAAAAATCAATCAATAAAAATAGACCCAGAAATGATATAGATGAGAAACTTAGACAAACAGCTAACAGCCTGAGGGTTTATCTGAGCCTGAGAATATTAAAAAATATGCTCCATCTGTTCCAGAAAGCAGAGGAAAGTAAGAGCATGATACAGAGAGAAATAAAAGATAAGGAAGACCACATCAAACTTCTAGAGATGAAAAATATGCTGGATGGGATTAACAGTAGACAAGATAGCATAGAAGAAAAGATTAGTAAATGTGAAGGTATAGCAATAAAAATTCTCGAAAAGGAAATACAAAGAGCAAAATTACTGAAATGAATAAAATGAACAGACAAATAGTGAAATGTGGGACAACATTAAGTGGCCTAACGTAAGTGTAATTAGAGTCTCAGAGGAAGAGGATAGCAGTGAGAAGAGAAAAAAGTATTTAAAGAAATAATAATCTTCCCCAATTTCCTGAGAACTATCAATTAAAATCTAGTACGCTAAACAAAATCTCAGGCAGGAGAAATATGAAGGGAACCATACCAAGATACAACGGAATCGAATTACTGAAAACCAGTGGTAAAGAAGAATATCCTTAAAGAACCAGAGAAAAAAGATACAATATATACAGAAGAATAAAGAATGACAGTAGATTTCAAGAGACCAGAAAAGAGTAGGATGATATCTATAAATTCTGAAAAAACAAAAAACAAAATGTTAACTGAGAATTCTCTATCCAATACAAATTCTCTATCTAAATATTTCACAAAGGTGAAATAAAATCATCACTAGCAGAATGGCACTACAAGAAATTTTAAAGGAAAGTCTTTAGGCAGAAGAAAAGCGATACCGGGTAAAAACGCAAAAGCATTAAAAGCACCAAAAATGTAAATATGGGAGTAAATACATACTACTTGTTTTTCCCAAATTTAAAGTCTTTAAAAGATAATTAAATGTTTAAAGCAAAAATAATTATAGAGTTTACAACCTAAAATCATGTAGAAGTAAAACGTATGACAACAACATATAAAAGTCAGTACAGGAAAATGGAAGTATACTATTTTTAAGATTCTAATAGTGTATATGAGATGGTATAATAATATGGAATATGATAAGTTAAAGAAGTACATCGTAAGTTTTAGAGCAACCTCAAAAAATGTAATTAATAAGCCAATAGTGGAGATAACTGAAATCATAAAAAACTCATTCCTGCCCCAAAAGAAGGCAAGACAAGAGGGAAAAGAAGACAAAAAACAAATAAGACAAATAAAAAACAAATAGATGGTAGCTTTATACTCAATCGTATCAATAACCAAATTAATTGCAACTAAAAAAGGAAAGATCGTCAGGTTGTATAAAAAACTCATTTCAAATATTAAGACAAAGATAGGCTAAAAGTGAAAGAGTAGGGAAATATATACCATAACTACACTAACCAAAAGAAAGTTGGAATGTCTATATTAATATTAAACAAAGTAGAATTCAGAGCAATAAATATTACCTGAGATAAAAAGCGTCATTTCATAATGATAAAAATTTGCGTAACTAATAAAAGTGCTTCAAAATACATAAAGCATCATTATTTGCAGATGACATAATACTATATACATAGATAACCCTAAAGATTTCACCAAAGGAAAAAACAAAACTATTAGAACTGATAAATGAATTCGGTAAAGTAGCAGGATATGAAATTAATATTTAGAAATCGGTTCCATTTCTATGCACCAATAACAAGTTACCAGAAAGAGAAGTTAAGGAAACAATCCCATTTACAATCGCATCAAAAAAATACCCAGGAATATACTGAATCAAAAAGGTAAAAAAGTTGTACTTGTAAAATTATAAGACCCTGAAGAGAAAAACAGAAGACACAAATAAATGGAAGCATATATTGTGCTCATGGATAGAATTACCATCATTAAAATGCCCATACTACTTAAAGCAACATTTCAATGCAGTCTCTATCAAAATACCAATGGCATTTTTCACAGAACTAGAACAATAATCCTAAAATTTACATGGTACAGCAAAAGACCCCGAATCACCACAACGATCTTGAGAAAAAAGAACAAAGTTGGGGGTATCACACTTCCTGATATCGAACCATACTACAAGGCTACAGTAATCAAAACAGCATGGTACTGACATAAAAACAGACACATAGATCAATGGAATAAAATAGCCCAGAAATAAACCTACACCTATGTGGTTAATTGATCTATGACAAGGGAAACAAGAATATAAAATGGGGTAAAGATAGTCTATTCAATAAATGGTGGACAGAGACATGCAAAAAATGAAACTCAACCAATTTCCTACACTATATACAAGAATAAACTTGAAATGGATTAAAGATTTAAATGTTAAGACCTGAAATCATAAAACTCTTAGAAGACGGGCAATGAAGTCTCTGACATTGCTCTTAGTAATATTTTTTCTGATATATCTCCTCAGGCAAGGGAAACAAAAGAAAATAATAAATAAATGGGACTACATCAAATAAAAAAGTTTTGCACAGCAAAGGAAACCATCAACAAAATGGAAAGAAAATCTACTGAAAGGGAGAAGATATCCCTTTTTTTGCCAATGATACATCTGATAAGGGGTTAATATGCAAAATATATAAGGAACTCATACAATTTAACACCAAAAAAATAAACAATCCTATTAAAAATAGGCAGAGGACCTGAATAGACATTTCTCCAAACAGGACATATAGATGCCTAATAGACATAGGAAAAGATACTCATTGTCACTAATAATCAGAGAAAGGCAAATTAAAACTACAATGAGATATCATCTCACACCTGTCAGAATGGCTATCAACAATAAATCAACAAACAACAAATGTTGGCAAAGATATGGAGAAAAGGGAAATTTCGTGCACTGTTGGTGGGATTGCAAATTGGTTTAGCCACTATGGGAAACAGTATGGAGGTTCCTCAAAAAATTAAAAATAGATCTACCTTATACCCAACAATTCCACTTCTGGGTATTGATCCAAAGAAATCCAAAACACTAATTTGAAAAGATATATGCATCCTTATGTTCAATGCAGCATTATTTACAATAGCTTAGATATGGAAGCAACATAAGTACCCATCAATAAAGAAGACTAGATAAAGAAGAAGTACGTATATACAATGGAATATTATTTGGTCATAAAAATGAATGAAATCTTACCATTTGTGACAACATGGATAGACCTGGAAGGTATTATGCTAAGTGAAATAAGGCAAACAGAGAAAGAAATGCCATATGATATCACTTGTATGTGGAATCTAAAGAACAAAGAAATGAACAAACGACGCAAAAATAGACTCATAGATACAGGAAACAAACTGATGGTTGCTAGACAAGAGAGGGGTTGGGGGTTTGGGTGAAAAAAGTGAAGTAATTAAGAAGTACGAATTGGTAGTTATGAAACAGTCATGGGGCTATAAAGTACAGCACAGGGAATATAGTCAATAATATTGTAATGACTATGTATAGTGCCAGGTGGGTACTAGATTAATCAGAGGATCATTTGTAAATTATATAAATGTCTAACTACTATACTGTACACCTGAAACCAATATAAATATCGAAAGTCAACTGTAATGGAAAAATTTTTTTAAAGAGAGAAAAAGGTGAAGGGGAATAAAAAGTTCAAATTTCCAATTATAAAATAAGTCATGAGGCTATAACATACAGCACAGGGAATATCGTCAATAACATTATAAAACACTGTACAGTGTCAGATGTGTACTAGACTTACCATGATCACTTCTTTAGGTATATAAATGTTGAACAACTATGATGTTGAATTACACTTGAAACTAATATAATATTAGTTATTAGCTATATTTTGATAAAAATATTTTTAAAAGAAAAAATTCATGAAACAAAAATTGATAAAAGTGAAAGGAGAAATAGACAAAATGACACTTAGAATCAGAGAGTTCAATATTTCTTTCAATAATTAATAGAATAAGCAGTAAGAAAATCAATAATAATATAGAAGAGTTATATAACATTATCAACAAACTAGCCTAATTGGCATTTGTAGTACACTTAACTCAAATAGAGTTAGCATAAAAACAAGGCCAAATAAATTGAAAAGGATTGAAATCATACAAAGTATATCCTCCGACCACAATGATGTTAGACAGCAATGGGAGAAAGATATCTGGAATACCTCTAAATATCTGCAAACTAAAAATTAAACACTTCTAAATAACTGCCAAGAAAAAGTAGAAATCAACAGGGAAATTACAGAATATTTTGAACTGAATAAAAATAAAAACATGACATATCGTAATTTGGGAGATACTGCTAATACAGCGTATACAGGGAAATTTCATGTTATTCATATGTCAAATTTCATCAAATTGTATACTTTAAATACACCCATTTTCTTGTATGTCAATTTTACTTCAATAAAACTGTTAAAAAGTACCCTGAGCATCCAGTTGTTCATTGTTCTTTTAATCTACGATTTCACATTTCTTCATTCCCAACCCACTCAGTAATACCTTTTTAAAGGAGTTCGGGAAGTCTGTCTTCATGGTGTTGGCATCCATCCATGAAATGCTATTTAAAATAAGATACCTATCTTCCTCCTCCAGAAAATATAGGTGGAGGTGAAGGGGTCAGGAAATAGTAGAGCAGATACTTGATAAAAACTAATTTGGAGGGCAGAGGGAGCACTGAAAGCATATATATAGACACATACGTATATAGACATATACGTATATATAGACATATACGTATATATATAGACATATACGTATATATATACACATATATGTATATGTGTGTGTGTGCGTGTGTGTGTGTGTGTGTATAAAACTCAGTTTGTTTACTATTGATGTACTACATGCTACTCAGAAAGAAAAACCAGTATGAATCTGTTCTTTCTGTCTTAATCACAGATATGGCTCAAGTTCTACCCTCTCCAGGCAATCAGACTTCCCCAACTCCTCTACAACTGCCGACATCCTTCTCCCTGATCTCTATAGAATTCTCAGACTGATTCATGCAGTTTATCATTAAAACTGTCTGTCTTCATATCTTCTCCCCAAATTTCCAGCTTTGCCTATAATATGGGAACTTCTGCCCATAGTTCGGCTCTCTTAGGGAAGTAATGAGGAAGAAACTTTCACTCTTACCATTATTCATATTTCCTCTTCTTAAGAGACATAAACAATCTGGGGAGGTCAGCGCTCAGGCATGATCCAGCTTCTGGCTAACCCCTTCTCTCTGACAAGAGATGCTGGCCTATCAGCTGAGCACGTTCTGCTCTTGAAGGCACAGAGTGCAGTTTTTCAAACTATTGTGCCTCCAATGGAGTAGACATATGAAATTGAGAAGAAGGGAGAAATGCTGTAGGCCTCATTTTGACCTTCAGTCTAAGCCACGTTCTTCAATCCAGCTTGGTCAGCAATATAGCTGATAATATATTTTAATCACTGTCATCGACAGGAGTGGATCAGAGGTATAATTAATACGCCATCATCTAGAATGCCTCTCTTTTCTTTATTTGACTGTCAAAATGTCTACCATTCTAGGCTGAGTTCTTATTCATGGAGTCTTTCTCAATTATCGAGGTCCTGATTAATCATTTTCTAGTCTTCTCCCCAAAGTACAATTTTTGTACCCTTTCTACAATACTGTTTGGCATTCTAGTTAGTTGTATATATCTCTTTTAACACTTAAATTATAAGCTCTGTAAGAGAAGGACATATGTCATACTTACCTTTGTATCAATCAGTTCAGTTTAATTTTTAAAGACATTTAGTTTGGATCCCTTTGTAACTACTTGTTTACTGACTGTTTTTAGGCAGGCTGTAAATTCAACGAGGCAGGGAGTCACTACTTGTTAACAGCTATATCTCTTGCTTGACACAGAATGTCCTGTAAATATTCACTGAATTGAATTACATTTCCTGTTACATATTTATATCAATTTCTAATAAATATCTGTTGACTGGTTGATTTATTAATTGTTAGAGGGAGGGCGAGATGTGGATGAGGAATCTAAAATTAAAGTGCCATCTTATTTAATACCAGAATAACTAAAATCGAAACAACAACCAATATGTACTTCCTTTGAAGATAATGATAAAATGATGAAATTATTCCTTTACCCACACTGTACATTGTCCTTTGGAATTATCGTACCTAGAAATTACTAATCTACTTAGTGTACTCAATACAGAGGGTAAAATCCAATTTGTACCATCACTGATTGTTCTTATTTCTAAATGATCACTTTCTAATGAATAGGTATTTCACATTGGAGATATAAGGAAATCTTCGACATAGAATCCAGCCAATCTATTCTGAAATAGTGATTCAGTAAAAGAGTGTAAGCTACGAGGGCAATGTGACCTCTAACGGCTTTCTGCTGTGTTTGTTTGCTGCTGCGAAATGGGACAGACATTCGAGCTCTCTGCTGTCCAGGGCCAATGGCAATTGGTACATCTTGGCCACACAGATGTCCCTTGACTTTCCTTTAATACCTCAGCAACAGAGCAAACATTTATTTCAGATGCTCAAATTTAGATTTATTAGCTAATTGATTAGAAAGGGAAGAGAGAAAAGTAAAGTCCAAGAAAGTGCCTGATAACTTAAACAAAAAAATGTGTTATCTAGTAAGTGACTACTGATTGTCCATTTTTAAGCCTTGAGTTCTTTGTAAGTAAAGTGTCTGTCTCCTAAAAGCCTACAGTATGTTTGATTTATACTGAAACAGTATAGCTTACAATATGGTTGATTTAAACCATTAGAGAATAATGTGAAGTAGAATATAAGAAAGTGTGAGAGTTTGTGGTTTGGCCAATCAGAACAGAGAAGAAGGATAAGAGGGATGTTCCATAGATGAGCTGAGTCTTGAATTAAAAAACACAGGTGTTAAGTTGGTAGAGATGAATTGGATGTTCAGGAAAGAGGGCAAATCCGAAGAGTTATAATCTATTTGCAGAAAGAATACTTCCAAAAGCCCACGTTGATTCTGATCTGCCTCAGAGTAGGTAATAATCCATTGACTGACCTGGGTTGTAACATCAAAACAGGTTAAGACTCTCCTGAGTGGCTTCTGAGTGGGTCCCGCTTTAGAAGACCTCTTGAAATTGCTGAGATCACTGAGGGCCAGGAAAAGGGCATCCCACAATTGATAAAAATAAACAGAATACTTATTATGTCCCTCAGGCAATTACTATTTTACTGCAGCTTTTCTGGAGGGAGATGTCAACTACTGCACTGGCCAAACGGGCACTCCTGGGTGACAGGTCTGTATAGGCTGCCCATAGCTAAGCTAGTCCTCTAGTGCAGTTGTTTCCAATTTGTTGGGAAACATGAAGTTATTCCGAGGATCCCAATAAATTTATGAGCACAAGCACTGTCTGAACAGTATATACGTATTTCACACAAAGATACTGCATGTATATGATTACTATTGTTTTTAATTTTTAAAATATATTTAAAAATGTAATTGAGTTCATAGCCAGTTTTTTCACTACTATCATTTAGGACTCCTCAAAGAGCTTAAAGATAATTACTCACCATATTATAAGTCCTAAGGAAAGAAGCACAGAAAAGAGGTTCATCACACAGAGTGGTAGTGAGGTGGACAGAAGTGCCAGCAAAGGCTTTCCAGAGGGACACGTGAGTTGGTGTTTCTTAAAGAGGGAAGGCGCCACAAAAGTCTGAACATTTTCTGTAAAAATGTTTTAGCTTGCATTTTTATTCTAGTAGCAGTCTTTAAAAATTATATAAGCACATTCTGGATCACCTGGGTGCGCCTTGTAACTCGGCATGGTAGCAAGGTGAGAGTGGGATTTGCAATTGCGAAGTGGTCAGGTGCCCAATCGCCTGAGCTGAATTATGTGCTAAGCCTCTGGAGAGTTTAAAATAAAAGTGACATGATCTTAATTCTACGTTTAAGAGATGATCTTGTGAAGGTGTAGAGAATGGATTATGCAGAGGGGCAAGAGGAAAAGAAAAAACACCAGGTAGGGAGTTTTTAGAGTAGTCTGACATGTCGTAATAATTATTTAGAGTAGCAGTGCTGGAACTGAGATTGAAGGAAGTGGATACTTTTTAGGACATGATTGGGGTTTAGTTCCTTTAAAAGGAAAGCCTAAGTCTGAACTCAGGCCTAACGGATGATGAGCAGGAGTTTGCCAGCAAAAGGGTAGAGAAAGGAAGACAGAGGGAGCAGCAAGTTCTGGAAGCGAGAGAGCATGTGGTACCATCGAAACAGTGAAAGGAGGTCAGTTGTTAGCTTAAGAGTGGAGCAGTGTGGTAAGAGATAAGGCTGGGGCATGAGTGAGGTCAGATGTGACCATATTAAGGAGTCCAAACTTCATCCTAAAAGCAAGAGGAAACAATGGTTTTAAGCAAAGAAGTGACAATCTTTTCAAGAAAGATGTGCACCGAGAGCTGTCAGATTTAGTAACAAGGTGTAACCTGGAAAAGTAGCTTCGCAGGGTGGAGTGCTAAGTTGGCAGAAAAGCAATTTTGTCTCAGGCAAAGAAACAGAAAACAACAATTATTGCACATGGCGCACTATCCAATAGAGGAGGAAAACGAATAGAATGCAAACTCTTTTTTTTTATTCAAGCTACCTATAAGTCCTTAGTTCTGATAGTTGGTAAGATATAGATAGATTTAATAGACAGACAGTTGATAAAATAGGCATAAAGAGGAAAGGAAAGGAGGATCCATTGAGTTGATCTTAAATGATTTAGGCTAATTTTAAGACAGTTTTAAACCAAGATTAGAGTAAGAATTGGTTGTTAACAATGGGAGATTAACCTGAAGATAATTGAATATATTAGGACATTTATATTCTTTTAAATATTGCTCTAAATAATTTTCCAACATGTATTATATTATTTTTAGTAATTGGAGACTTAGGGTTTTTTTTGTTTTTGTTTTTGTTTTGTTTTTTTAGTTTATGGTTACAGTTTTACAGAAAAACACAACTTATACAAGTCTTGGAATCAGTTATCTGCAAAACTCTCCTCACTTTAACCTAACTCAAGGTGCAGCTCAGATAGATGTTCCCTTCAGGATATCTTCCATAAAATCAAGTTTAGCCATTTGTTTTTTCTTTGTCCTTTGCTAGCACTATATGCATAATTCTATCATTTTACTGGTTTTGTGTCTGCCTCCCACAGACAGGGATTCTTTCTTAATCATCTTTGTACTCCCCACCCCCAGTGCCTAGTACAGTGCCTGAGGCATAGTAAATTTAATAAATGCTTGTTAAGCTGCTGGATCACTGAGCTGCCCTCCAGTTGGGACCATGTAGCCATGCCTAGGCACCAGCGTCCATCTGGTGGCAGCAGTCCCACAGTGCAGCATACCAGGAAGTAAACAGTTTATGAAGAGTTAGTTTTATAAGCCTAAAAAATTTGTAAAATAATAGCAAATCTACCTATACTCCAAGCATCCCCGCTTTCCCTCTACTTCTTTCCCCACCTAAACACCTATATCTAGACAACAAAAAGTTCATACAAAGTTTTAATGCTTTATCTTTGTTTTCTCAGATTCAGATACTTGTGATGAACATTAAAAGAAAAAAATTTATAATTGGGTAAAAAAAATTCAGTAGTAGTTACCTATTTTTTTTTAAAAAAGACATATTATCAAAATACTAGTTCAAGAAATTTTACCTCAGAAGCATTTTGTCTTATTGGCTCAAATAATATTAATCGATAGAGCCAGTAGTAACAGAATATGATCTTCGATTTTTTTTTTAAATGTGGAAGAGAACATTTTATGTTGAAGTTCAGAAACAAGCAATATTCTATTTATATCTTGTTTGAACTATTATTTTTATCCATCTAGTTCATAAAAATCAAAATTAAAACTTTCCTAATTGCCTTTCCAGTTTGGCTATGTCTCGAAACAGCAGAAAATAATCAATCACCCTTGAAAAGAAGTATTTACAGCAATGGAGTGAGGGATCTGCCCAGGAAATTAATTACAAGACCAGGCACCAGACTAAAGAATTCCAGAATCAGCAGTAACTAAAGATTCCTTTACACACAGGGAGAAACAGGAACTGCTTCATCCTGATAAAACTCTGCCATCAGTGTTCTCAGAGGTCTGTAGGCCATGCTTTGCAGACTGCTTTATACTCTATGAAAAGCAGTAAGTTAAAGTCATTTATTATGTTATAGACTCTTAGTGTAGGCAATTTGGGTTTGCCTACATTTTAAGTGGCCTATATTTTTCTAACATTATTTAACTTCCAGTCCCCTCTATACGACCACTACCCCCTATACCTACCAACACACACACACACACACACACCCAGGGACTACTGATAAGATGGGACATAGTGACAACTCCCATTTTATTTGGCTCAAATCCTAGTGTCTGCCTGTACTATCTCTTCCACTTCAAAAAAAAAAACACTAGAGAGAAAACAGTAACATTTCCCTCCTCCACCCACTGATACCAAGGACAGTGTAATAGAAGCTTCCCTTTGTGCAAACAAAGCCAACAGACGGTTTGGAGATGTGCTGCCTCGGAGCTGGCTTTGGATCTCTGGAACAAGGCTGAGACTTAATGAGGCTTTCCAGACTGAAGGTCACAATGGTGTGCTGAGTAACAGCGTTTCTGCAGAGAACCATATGCTAATCCTAAAGAACTGCATATGGCTCACAGACAACTGACACACGCTAACAGAAGACTGATGACATTTCATAAAACCAGCCCCACACGCCCGAGTATCTATCTTATGAGACCCTGAGGTAACAGGCACTGTATGATAGGGAAAGCTCCTGTTCACAGGTAAAAAAAAGTTCCATAATCTAATCACTTCCCGAAATATCATGTTTGGCCTCTGCCTCAAAAATTATCAGCCACTTTTCATGTTAAATATTATGGTGGAGAAAACAAGAAAAAGAAATTCTAGAAAACATGATTTCAGTAACAAAGAATTCTATTCTTTTCAAACTGGAAAACTCAGGGCCCCGCTTCCAGAGACTCCTCAAAATAAAAATCTGCTCTCCTTCTCCTCACTACACAAGCCATTATTTTATTTGAAGGTCTTTTTCTCACTACATTCCAGAACTATTGTGAGATGTAAGTGGGGTAAACCAGTTCTTTTTCGTGAGAATAAAAAACAAACAAAAATCCTAGACTCTAGTTTGTTTCTGCTGGTGTGTGACCTTAAGGAAGTCACCTCAATCTTCACTGATCCCGAGCTTCCTTATATATAATATGGCAGGGTTGGAACACAACCTAGGATCAGAGGGGTGTTTCATAGAGACGACTGGGCTTTAGAAGTCCAAGAACTCAATAAACTTGAATGTGAAAATTTTTTGTGTATGAGTATTTTTCCAGGGCTAGAATCCACTTCCATTAGATTTTCAAAATGGACTGAGACTCAAAACTGGTAGAGAAGTGCTAAGACAATTTCTAAGTCAAAAGTTGTAAAGAAAGAGTCTACAACTATGATTCTTTGATAACAGAGAGAGTAAAATTTTAAGTCAATGAAAAAGAGCTTGGAAATTTTTATCCCTAGAGAATAGAAAAACTAGAGATACTGTTCATTCAATCACTGGCAATCCTAAGGGATCTAGGTGTTGTCTCAGCAGGAATGAAGGATCTGGTGGTATCTTCCCTCCATCCTCAGAAGAAAACTTAAAGCCATCTCAAAAAGGTCATTGGAAGAAGCAGTGAGTGCACCTAGTGATCCTGGTTGTAAATATCATTCCTCAATTCCTCAATACAGCGGTGGGAATGCTTTAGAAATGGCTGTGGTCAAGTGTGCGGCAAGGAAAATACAAAGTGACCCTGAAATAGCTTGTTGGGCTAGAAGCAAGAAAGTGCTCAAAGACTAATGGATCATGTACAAAAGTTGACTGGAACTGGTTTGAAGGGGATCCCACTGGCCAAATTTGGGCAGTACAAGCATAGAGAAGAATAACAGATTTATAAACATCAAAATTTAAAATCACTGAGTACAAAATAGGGAGTATAATCAGAAAGCAAATAAAAGAGAAAAGTAACATTTTTTTCTTTACAGAAGAATGCCAAATAATAAATCTAAAAGAAACAATAAAATTAGAAAAATAACTATTTTGCGAGCCCCAATGTAATAACTGATTTCAGTAAAGATCATTGATGAATGTAAACATCGCTGGGTAATATTTACACGGTCTCAAAGTATCACCCAGCATATCCTTACTACCAAGATTTCTATTCCCTGAACCAAGATTTTAAGAACGAATACAGCATTGAATATTCTCATTTTATGATATTCTGATGGAGATTAATTTTATCAAACATCTGTCAACTTATCAGTTTTCAGAGAATTAGAACTAATCACTCACTATACATTCAGCATAATTTGATAAGTATTTGGGGATTCAGAAGGCACTCCTGTACCTTACTATGCCTCTTTATTATCAGTAGAAGCATAAAAGATAAAAGAATCACTGCATAGAAAGATATCCCCAACAGCACACTGGGATTGTCAAGCTGGCTATTGTCCCTCTCAGCTTCCCAGTGGCCAGTGGTTCCACTTAGGGATATCATAGTCCACAATTGTTGTACTATCCTCTCCTGGGCTTTAAGGAAATGAAAAAGCAACTCTTTCTCAAAGGTTAGGGCAAGACAACATAGAAAATTTTACAGAATAACCGTGTTTCTACAACGTGGTAAAAGAGAAAAAAAAAAAGAGAAGGAATGTTTATGAATTGAAGAGACTTAAAAAACAAATCGACCAAATGCAATGTAAGTATCTTATTTAGATCC
Organism: Pteropus vampyrus; assembly: GCF_000151845.1. Classification (NCBI taxonomy): domain Eukaryota; kingdom Metazoa; phylum Chordata; class Mammalia; order Chiroptera; family Pteropodidae; genus Pteropus; species Pteropus vampyrus. The sequence continues at coordinate 2,550,654 of NW_011888858.1, forward strand.
TTATTCAAACGAACCAACTATAAAAATAAACTTATGAACTCGGAAAACTTGAACACTAACTAGATATTAAATATTAATTATTTATAATTTTTAGGTGTGATTATGTGATTAGGTTACATTTTTTAAGAGTCCTTTTCTGTTAGAATACATATTGAAGAATTTACAGATAATACGTCTGGAATTTGCTTTTATATATTCCATTGGAGGTGGTAGTGGGGGAGATATAGAGGAAACAAGACTGTCAAACTGTCAGTCACGTGTCAACTATCAAATGTGGGTGATGGGTTGGCAAGGATTCATTATACTATCTTATTTTTGCATATGTTTGGAAATTTCCATCATTAAGTAATTTTTTAAAGTAAGGAAGTTCTATTATTTAAGAGATTGTGCTTAGAATGTGAGGTTGTTCAGTTCTGGATTTATGTATAATTGATTTTATTTCAGTAACCATTTATTGTATGCCTGCTAGGTTCTGACGTTTCTAGAACTTGGTTACAACCAATGGTCCTTTCAAGTACCATCAAGTGTAGCGGTTAACAGTGTGGTCTCTGGAGCCAGATCACCCAGACTGGAATCCCAGCTCTGCCATCTCCCAGTTGTGTGATGTGGAGAAAATTGCTTGATATGTCTATGCCTCAGTTTCCTCATCTGTAAAATGGGAATAATAAGAATATCTACCTCAGCAGACCCACGTGAAGTACTTAGAAGCATGCCTCACACATAATAAGCACTCAACAAATGTTAGCTGTTATTAACATTTATCAGTTGATCATATTAAAAGGAAACCTGCCATTTCTAATCAACTGCTACTGAAAATCTCATATAAAACACTATCTTACTTTGATAGCTATTAAACATTTTTATGCCATTTCAGATTTCCTAAGATTTAACGGATGTGGCATTTGGCTATGACACATCTATGCTTATAACAGTTTGAAGAAACATTATGTTCTTTCATCTTAATTGACAAAAAAAGAGACCAAGATGCAGAACAGCAAGAAGTTGCCCCAGCTGCCCTTTAGTGAACCAATTTATTTGGAAACACATTTTGTCCTCAGGCAATACATCACCGATATTCGTTCACGGATATAAGGTCACACCAACATAAGCAGGCCTGGAAAATGCAAATCGAGTTGATTCACCAATAACCATTTCTACTATTGAGATTTTGAAACACAATAAAGCCAGAGCTGAATAAAGAGGGATGACCTCCTGCCTCTTCTCTGACAGTGAGGGTTTGGTGAAATTGCTGAGGATGAGGAATAAAGGTCAAAAAAGAAGGTAGTGGGAAACTGATGAATCCAGGACAAAGGTCAGGCACCACCTAAGCAGAATGTATAACGCAGATTTATCAGTGCAGGTTACAGTAAATGGAAACATGAAAGAGAAATCAAAACAACAATAACTCAAGACTGATCAGTGGTGTCTCAACCTCCGGACAGTAGGAGTGGTCCGTTACAGGTAAGACAATTAGGGGATGTCTGTAGAGAATTTTCAAACATGGATAAACTGGCTAAAGCAGTCTGTCTGTTCTTTAGTATCATCACACATTGCCAATTCAAAATAATGTCAGCGATAAAATATTCCTCCTCCCAAAAATCTTGTTAGTCTAACTTCTAAACAATTACTACAATCACTGTCAATTTTAATATATATGTAAGCTTCAAATTAGCAGATTTTAAATTTCGTATCTCTAATAAACATTTATTCTATATAGAAGTTAGTTTGGAGACAGCCCATTTATACATCTGTGGAAGTAGGTTCAGCCTCACAGATTTGTTTTTAAGAGTGGTTTGTAATGGTTCAGAATTGTTATACCTGGCTTCACCATTTATGTAACCCCTGTCATGCTACATATTCCTGCACTTAAATAGCAGATTCGAATGAACAATGATAGTCTGGTGATTATAACATGAAGAAACAGAATTTTCATTGACTTCACTTCTGTCATTTATGTGATCAAAGTTTTTAATTTGCATTTAAAACACTGAAACATTGTGAACTGCAAGGTATAATATTTTTATTTGGAAAGGGCAAATTTTATTTTATAAAGGAAATATTTTACTTAATATGAATGATATCTTTAAAACTGAAATTTATTACTATTTATAACTTTTTTAAACTAAAGAATAATTCTTTAATAAAATGATTTACTGACATAATGGTTACTATGTAGAAAATAATGATTTTTTGATATGAAATGATTTTAGCAAAAGTTATGTTGCATAGAAGAGGGGGTGTTAAAAAATTATCCATCCCAGGTTAAATACATTAGGTATGCCATTGTCTTTGATACTCTTCTGTTCTGTGATTAATGACTTAATAGTATATATTTAAAAACCCAAGACTTTGAAGATAAGTGTCAGAACTAGTAATGTTGACTAGTGCTGTGTTCTAGTTGTTGAATGCAAGAACAGACTAATCTCTCTTATTTTGTGACATCTTGTGTATGTCAACATGTTGTTTAAAGGGCAAGACAACTCAAATCAAATAGATAACTGTCTTTTACAAAAGAAGTGTAAAACAAGACCCTAAAATGCTAACTGCTTGTACAAATGCTACTAAACCATGGTTCATACATGAATATTTATAACTGTTCTCCTAGTTTTTATGGCATATTATCTATCTTGTTTTCACATCAGATTTTAAGATCTTTCAGATAAGAAATCATAGATCGGAACTTTATAATCAGAACTGAAAGGACACATGATTAGTAGGTAATAAACAGTCGCTTAAGATTTTTAATTAAAGAAATTGTATATTCTGAGATTTAACAACTCGTGTGAATTGATGTGAAGAAGGCTAAAGTTTTCTAAAATTATTTGATCAACTGCTTGCTAACAGAGAACAATTTGGTAACATCTTAGAAAATTTAATTATGCCTTCCTGGTCTTCTTGCAGTTAATTTTTGATGTTAAAATTATTGTGAATTATTCCTTTAAGAAGCAAACATTAGTAAATGTTTGCTCTGTGTCTGGCACTGTGCTTGCTGGTGGTGGTTGGGCTTCAAAGAGATATAGGACCAGAATCTCTGCTATTCAACAGAATGATAAGCAAATAATTATGAAAATGTGACCAATGAGATAGAGATATACAAAGTGCTACAGGAACAAGATGTAGTTCATAGGAAGCTCCAAACCTCGACTACTTTGAAATCAAGACAGATATGTCAGAATTAAATATATAACCAATGAAAGTTGATTTAGCATGGGCTTTTTGTTCACATCCAAACAGTCTGATCGCGTTGACTAGTTTCATCTTTATGAGACCTATTAATTTCACCACAAAATCCTGAAATCAGAATATTTTAGATAAATGGCTGGGGAGCAGGCAGTAAAAACCACAGGTTAGAGTGGAGTCAGCTATGTGATGGTAGAAGAAAGGAAGGGCAACATCTGGATGCTTGTGCTCTGGAGAAGGGAGTAGACAGAGATGCCATTAACAAAGTCGGGAACAGGATGAGCAGATATTGATGAGTAGCTTTTAAGTTTATCTTTAGACGAACTATGTGTGAGATGCCTATGGGACAACTATATGCAGATGTCTAGTAGAAGTTGGAAAAGCATGAGAGATAGGGCTTACTGATAAAGTACTAGAAGTCATCAGTTGAGAGATGTAGAATCATGGGGCTGGATAAGATTGGCTAGGGAGAGTGAAAGAGAAAAGACTGAGAAGGAACCTGATTATAGATGGTTTCACATTATATTTTAAAGTTTTACCTCGTAGTAAAAAACATAAAAACTTTCCTAAATTGCAGGTCCGATTTATGTATAATTGATTTTATTTCAGTAACCATTTATTGTATGCCTGCTAGGTTCTGACGTTTCTAGAACTTGGTTACAACCAATGGTCCTTTCAAGTACCATCAAGTGTAGCAGTTAACAGTGTGGTCTCTGGAGCCAGATCACCCAGACTGGAATCCCAGCTCTGCCATCTCCCAGTTGTGTGATGTGGAGAAAATTGCTTGATATGTCTATGCCTCAGTTTCCTCATCTGTAAAATGGGAATAATAAGAATATCTACCTCAGCAGACCCACGTGAAGTACTTAGAAGCATGCCTCACACATAATAAGCACTCAACAAATGTTAGCTGTTATTAACATTTATCAGTTGATCATATTAAAAGGAAACCTGCCATTTCTAATCAACTGCTACTGAAAATCTCATATAAAACACTATCTTACTTTGATAGCTATTAAACATTTTTATGCCATTTCAGATTTCCTAAGATTTAACGGATGTGGCATTTGGCTATGACACATCTATGCTTATAACAGTTTGAAGAAACATTATGTTCTTTCATCTTAATTGACAAAAAAAGAGACCAAGATGCAGAACAGCAAGAAGTTGCCCCAGCTGCCCTTTAGTGAACCAATTTATTTGGAAACACATTTTGTCCTCAGGCAATACATCACCGATATTCGTTCACGGATATAAGGTCACACCAACATAAGCAGGCCTGGAAAATGCAAATCGAGTTGATTCACCAATAACCATTTCTACTATTGAGATTTTGAAACACAATAAAGCCAGAGCTGAATAAAGAGGGATGACCTCCTGCCTCTTCTCTGACAGTGAGGGTTTGGTGAAATTGCTGAGGATGAGGAATAAAGGTCAAAAAAGAAGGTAGTGGGAAACTGATGAATCCAGGACAAAGGTCAGGCACCACCTAAGCAGAATGTATAACGCAGATTTATCAGTGCAGGTTACAGTAAATGGAAACATGAAAGAGAAATCAAAACAACAATAACTCAAGACTGATCAGTGGTGTCTCAACCTCCGGACAGTAGGAGTGGTCCGTTACAGGTAAGACAATTAGGGGATGTCTGTAGAGAATTTTCAAACATGGATAAACTGGCTAAAGCAGTCTGTCTGTTCTTTAGTATCATCACACATTGCCAATTCAAAATAATGTCAGCGATAAAATATTCCTCCTCCCAAAAATCTTGTTAGTCTAACTTCTAAACAATTACTACAATCACTGTCAATTTTAATATATATGTAAGCTTCAAATTAGCAGATTTTAAATTTCGTATCTCTAATAAACATTTATTCTATATAGAAGTTAGTTTGGAGACAGCCCATTTATACATCTGTGGAAGTAGGTTCAGCCTCACAGATTTGTTTTTAAGAGTGGTTTGTAATGGTTCAGAATTGTTATACCTGGCTTCACCATTTATGTAACCCCTGTCATGCTACATATTCCTGCACTTAAATAGCAGATTCGAATGAACAATGATAGTCTGGTGATTATAACATGAAGAAACAGAATTTTCATTGACTTCACTTCTGTCATTTATGTGATCAAAGTTTTTAATTTGCATTTAAAACACTGAAACATTGTGAACTGCAAGGTATAATATTTTTATTTGGAAAGGGCAAATTTTATTTTATAAAGGAAATATTTTACTTAATATGAATGATATCTTTAAAACTGAAATTTATTACTATTTATAACTTTTTTAAACTAAAGAATAATTCTTTAATAAAATGATTTACTGACATAATGGTTACTATGTAGAAAATAATGATTTTTTGATATGAAATGATTTTAGCAAAAGTTATGTTGCATAGAAGAGGGGGTGTTAAAAAATTATCCATCCCAGGTTAAATACATTAGGTATGCCATTGTCTTTGATACTCTTCTGTTCTGTGATTAATGACTTAATAGTATATATTTAAAAACCCAAGACTTTGAAGATAAGTGTCAGAACTAGTAATGTTGACTAGTGCTGTGTTCTAGTTGTTGAATGCAAGAACAGACTAATCTCTCTTATTTTGTGACATCTTGTGTATGTCAACATGTTGTTTAAAGGGCAAGACAACTCAAATCAAATAGATAACTGTCTTTTACAAAAGAAGTGTAAAACAAGACCCTAAAATGCTAACTGCTTGTACAAATGCTACTAAACCATGGTTCATACATGAATATTTATAACTGTTCTCCTAGTTTTTATGGCATATTATCTATCTTGTTTTCACATCAGATTTTAAGATCTTTCAGATAAGAAATCATAGATCGGAACTTTATAATCAGAACTGAAAGGACACATGATTAGTAGGTAATAAACAGTCGCTTAAGATTTTTAATTAAAGAAATTGTATATTCTGAGATTTAACAACTCGTGTGAATTGATGTGAAGAAGGCTAAAGTTTTCTAAAATTATTTGATCAACTGCTTGCTAACAGAGAACAATTTGGTAACCTCTTAGAAAATTTAATTATGCCTTCCTAGTCTTCTTGCAGTTAATTTTTGATGTTAAAATTATTGTGAATTATTCCTTTAAGAAGCAAACATTAGTAAATGTTTGCTCTGTGTCTGGCACTGTGCTTGCTGGTGGTGGTTGGGCTTCAAAGAGATATAGGACCAGAATCTCTGCTATTCAACAGAATGATAAGCAAATAATTATGAAAATGTGACCAATGAGATAGAGATATACAAAGTGCTACAGGAACAAGATGTAGTTCATAGGAAGCTCCAAACCTCGACTACTTTGAAATCAAGACAGATGTGTCAGAATTAAATATATAACCAATGAAAGTTGATTTAGCATGGGCTTTTTGTTCACATCCAAACAGTCTGATCACGTTGACTAGTTTCATCTTTATGAGACCTATTAATTTCACCACAAAATCCTGAAATCAGAATATTTTAGACAAATGGCTGGGGAGCAGGCAGTAAAAACCACAGGTTAGAGTGGAGTCAGCTATGTGATGGTAGAAGAAAGGAAGGGCAACATCTGGATGCTTGTGCTCTGGAGAAGGGAGTAGACAGACATGCCGTTAACAAATTCGGGAACAGGATGAGCAGATATTGATGAGTAGCTTTTAAGTTTATCTTTAGACGAACTATGTGTGAGATGCCTATGGGACAACTATATGCAGATGTCTAGTAGAAGTTGGAAAAGCATGAGAGATAGGGCTTACGGATAAAGTACTAGAAGTCATCAGTTGAGAGATGTAGAATCATGGGGCTGGATAAGATTGGCTAGGGAGAGTGAAAGAGAAAAGACTGAGAAGGAACCTGATTATAGATGGTTTCACATTATATTTTAAAGTTTTACCTCGTAGTAAAAAACATAAAAACTTTCCTAAATTGCAGGTCCCTATCTTTTACTTCTTTTATCCAGGGGAGTTGTTAAGAGCATGGGCTCTGAGACACAGTGCTAACTCTGACATTCAAGAGCTAAGGGATCATGGGCAAGTTATATACTCTCTTTAGGCCTCAGTTTCCTTATCTGTACAATGAGGATATCACAGTAAGTACCACATATGATTTTTTGTGAGAAGTAGATGAGATGATGCATGTAAAGTGCTTAGTACAGCGTCTGGCACAGAGAAAGAACTCAATACATGTTAGCTACTGTGCTGGTGAAAATGATGAATCTTACTACAACCCTTAATAAATACTGCCTGTATTGTTACATATGTTTTTGAAAACCTATTTCATCTCTCACTGGATGGTCCATATAAAGAGTATTTTATTGATCTGAGTAAAAAATAATTCACTATATAATAAATATGCACTGAGTTCATTCTCTGATTATGTACAAACAATTTTCACTACACAAAAGAACTTGAGAAATTATTGCATTCTTGTATCCTTCTCTGTTAATATTAAGTAACAACCTGCTGCCTCTGATCTTTTCCCACTTTAAACATTCTAAGTATCCATGAATAAAAACAAAACCAAACCCTAAATTTCCTAATCATCCACTACAATAAAGGATGAAAGTGTTTAGGCAGCAGAATTAACCAATGTTTCCTCAGAGCTCCCACAGTTTATGGCTCCATTGTTTCACTTATTAAACGGTATCATAGTCGTATGAGAGTCCGTTTCTTCCCAGATTTTGAAGCACCTTGAAGTCAAAGATAGTACTATATTCACTACGGTAGCCTCGGGATCCAACCCAGTACTTAGCAAGCAGGAGATACTCAGTAAGTGTTCTGAATGAATGAACAAACAAAAGAACTCATCAGCATGCAGGACAGAGAAAGGGATAATTTGGATTGTACAAAATAAGGAGGGTTGGACAAATGATCTCTGCGGTCCCTTACGGTTCAATTCATGATCAGCCTATGGTTGACGTATCTTATCACAATGGCATTACATGTGTCCCACTGTCACTAATGGTAAAAATCTGTCAGTTGAATAGAAATAAAAGATACAGAAGATTGGCTTTTAGAGTTTCAATATTTGTAAAGTATTGCTATTTTTATGGAAAAGCAATTTTAAAAATAAAAAATCGAGTCACTTGGAAAAGGCCAAAAAGAAGATGTATCATGGCACTTATTTTTAAATTACATAAGTTTGCTTACAATAAGGAGGTTAAAAACGGATAGGGCAGAGGTTTGACAAACTTGAAGATGAGAACTAAAATTGCTGCACTAAAGCCAACGAAGATCCAGTCCTTTTAAAAAATCTGTTAAGCAAAGGTCCCTTTCTAATGTCCTCTATGATCACCATGGTGCAGAACAAAGTGGAATGAGAAGGATTTGGGATTGAATTACAGCTCCATTACTTACTCTGACCTTGTAAAATGAAGACTAAGAATGTCTACCCCATAGAAATAAAGACAAAAATGTCTACATTGTGTAAAGGGTCCGCCCTGCCATGTGTTGGTTCTAGATAAAATGTGTTCAATTTGTTTTTCTTAACAAAAGTTCCTTTCCCTCTATGCTGTGACCAACCAGAACATTAGTGCTATACTTCATGAGAGTCAAAGGGGAGTCATGTCACTCACAGAACTGGATATTATCTATATATGCACAACAGAAAAAAAATTTATAATCTCTTACAGGATAGGAGTAGTACAACTTATTATCACTTTCCACACTACACAGAGAAGATGACTAAGCTTATTGATGAAAGCAATTATTCAAGAGTGCAGGCAGAGGAAAACAAGGAGCAGCAAACACCTAACACTGACTGGCAAGGAGACAGATTGGCTGATCTTTTGATTCTGAAAATGGGTCACTGTATCCTCAGCAGTAACCTCGGAATTCTAATGACTGCAGAACTCAGAGAATGCTGACCAGAGGAACAATTAGCTTTAGTAGTTCTGACTACATTAGTACCAAATAATTTGCAAGACGTGAAATCATTCTGTTTCTAGCAAGAATAAAATGTCCTGAAATAGCATTCTCCTGGGTTCTCACTTCCTCATCTCTCTTAAAATTACTAAGTGGAGATGGTGAAAAAAACAGCAATAGGCTGGGAAGTCGCTGGCCCAGGTTGGGTTCCTGGATTATATTTCATTAATTTAATCTCTCTGAATCTCCATTTCCTCAGTATAAATTAGGTGACTTTGGACCACATATCTCTGAAGCATCTTCTAACACTAAAACTCTATGAGTCTAAACATACTTTGATTTTTAAAGGATTTTTTTAAATTGGCAACACTGATCTTATATTTCTATAATAGCTTTGCCATCATCTTACTGGAAAAATAATGGAGCACATATATAATCCTATTTTTCCGGTAAGCTAAAAACAACAATTATCATTTGAGACCTGGAGATAAAGATGATTTGTCCAAAAGTCACTCCGATATCCTGGGATTTAGAAAATGCAGTCATTATAAAAAGAGGCAACATAAACAGGTCCAGAATAAAGATATTCTTACATTTTTTATAATTCTAAAACACCTTGATTGTGAGGTAACTTACGGTTCTGACACAGGCATGATCAGCTCTAACACAGGTGTGAACAATGCTCAGTGTATTACGGGGCAGATAAAACAAGGAGACCCTCCCATCCCTCACGTCTCACTTCTAACACCACATCCTTCAAAGACCTTTCTAAACTTCTGCTCACCACATCCCCGACCCATGAGAATTACTATAAACCCAACTCCACTGACCTTCCACAGGACTTTATTGATATCTTTTACAGCACACACAGCCTTCTTTCTGTATTATAAATATTTATGAACAGGTTTTTTCTCCATTATAAGTTCACCATATATGCTCAAATTGCTTGTAATAATAAATACTTGTAAAATCAATGAATCTCCAGAACAATGGCTTTCAAAGATTTTTGAATAGTGTGCACAGAATATTTTACATTGTGACCTAGTACATATATACTGTATATAAATATAACTATATAAATGAAACAAGTGTTTCACAAAATATTTGCCCTAACAAAGTCAGATACACTTTGTTATTCTCTACTCTTTTCTATTTTACTCTATTTCATTCTTTTTAAGAATGGTAGCAACTGACCTGGTTGATGTCTTTATGAACCTTTAAGTCTCACTCTATAGTTTGAAAACTAGTGCTCTAGAAAAGCTATTTAAAAATAAAAATAAATTAAAGGAAGATCTATTTCCTGAAGTTTATTTTATAGTTTGATTACCCAGAAGTCATTCAAAATCTACTTATTCCTCACCTTCCTACAGATGCTAGAAAGCTATATAATTATCTTCCTAGGCTCCCTTGCAGCTATGCACAGCCATAACTCATTTCTGGCCAATGAAATATAAGCAGAAATCACTGGAGTATTATCAGAAGTTTATTTTAAAGGGACCAGATTCTCCTGGTCTGCCCCTTTAGCCCTTTGCCCTTCCTGCTCTCTTCTTGCTTGAAATGTGGAGACAACACCTGGAGATGCAACAGGCACCTACTGACACACATGAGAACAAGGACAAGGAGGAACAGAAAAACAGAAAGAGCCTAAGTCCATGACATCATGGAGCCACCAGATCAGCCATGGGCTGCCTAGTGCAGACATTTTAACATGTGACACAAAGACCTCACTTGCTTAAGCCACTGTTAGGTTTTTAATTACTTACAGTTGAACATACTGATCAAATTGATCCTACACTTGATAAACATCTTTAGACTCCTCAATGATCCTCTAAGGGAAGTTAAATTTTTAAAAAGGGAAGAGCGTCCTTCCTGAAATTTATTTTGGAGGGCCTCAAATAATTTGGAAAATACTTTGGAGGGCTTTTATTTTTACAAGAAAGGCTTTGGAGAGCTCCAGTATGGAAAATGCCTCATGGTCAGTTAACAGAAAATAATCTTGTTTGTAAAAAATTTAATTACACATTCACTTAATTTCATCCCCAGGCACAGTGCTAGTCACTGAGTATACCACAGATAGAACCCAACCCTTATCCCTAGGAGGCCTATAGTCTGGTTGGAGAAACAAGGAGATAACAGGCTTGTGCAATACCCTGAGATAAATGTCATGATAGGGTGCTGTCAGGACACTGAGAGGGAATCGAGATGAGGTAGAAGGCATTCACATGCCTTTCAAGTGTCACAGGCAAGAAAA
>NW_011888858.1:2564397-2566827 GCF_000151845.1 Pteropus vampyrus
CTCCTTTCCATTTCTCCTTTGTGGCTCTCCTGTGATCGGGATGTTCAGCTTCCAGTACGGATATTCTAATTTTCTTGTATTTTCTATCTCTTTGTCTTTTTTTTCTCTGTTTTCTGGGAGTTTTCCTCAATGTTATCTTCCCAATCTTTTTATTACATTTTAAAATTTGCCTGTGGTATTTTAGTTCCTTTTTTTGTATTTAATTTTTAAAAGAATTTTATATGTACATAAGTTGCAAAAGTTTTACCAAGTCCCCATATACCTTTCTCTCAGCTTTCTCTGTTAACAACCTATATAACCATAGTACAATTATTAAAACCAGGAAATTAACATTGGCATGATATTATTAGCTAATATTTATTACAGACCTTATTCAAATTTTACCAGCTGTTTCCCTAATGACGCTTTGCTACTCCAGAACCCAATCCAGGATCTCACACTCCATTTAGTTGTTACGGCTCTTTAATCTCCTCCAATCTGTCCTCAATCATTCCTTATCTCTCATGATCTTTGGATGAGTACCAGTCAATATCTGTACATCTTCTCAATTAGAACTTGTCTGACGTTTTCTCATGATTGGATAGAGGTCATGCATTTTTGGCAAAAATACCAGAGGAATCACGTTGTGTCCTTCACAGCCCGTCGTATCAAGGGTATTAACATATCGCATTGTTGGCGGGGCTGATCTTGATGGCCTGGGTACAGACATGTCTACCATGTTTCCCAACTGTAAATATAATCTTGCCTTTGTAATTGAAAAAAGGCAGCAGGTGGGCAACTAAGCTAACTAGCCCATTCTGACCAAAAGTAACTGCCCTAGATTAACGGGATACTGCTTTTCATGTATTCCATCTATAACAAAACAAAAGAGTTCTTTTCCCTCTGAAAACTTAAAAAATAAGTAGTTCTCCAGGGCAACAGGGCTCTCGGCATCCTTTGATCTAACGCAGTCTGAGATCTATATACGCAGTTCGTATTCGTGATTCCTTTGTTAAATAAGTCTGAAAATTTGGCAAGCAGCTAGCAATGGCCGAATGTTTGAATCCTAACTTAAGACAAAAATGTACGTACCTCCCTGAGGAGAAAAGGATTCATATACAAATTCATATACAGCCCCGGGGCCTGTAATATCTTCTCCATCAATTAAAACATTCTCTTCTTGCCTCCCAGCAGTAAATGCCCATCTCAACTAGGACAGCAATTACGTTCACCTTCCCTAAGCTAGAATGAACACTGAGTTCAATGATCTGAAGAGGAGGCTCCGACTTAGAAATTTCCTAAGTAGAAAGGACACCTCATTTCTACTGCAAGAGGTAGCTACGAATAGACTAAAGGGACTGCCAGGCCTGGTGGGCTCCTGGGAGGTCCAAAAAATAAAGAAATGACAAATTGGAAAATTGGAAAGGAGGGAAGAAGAGATGAAAAAAGTGTCAGGTAAGAAAAGAGTGAAGGAAAGCAATAACGGTAGCTGAAATTTCCTAAGCACATACGTGCCAGACACTGTTCTAAATGAACTGCAAAAATAACAGCAACCTTTAAGGTAGGTACTATTACTGCTACCCAAGGCACTCATGTCTTAAGTTGCATGGCCTTAGTGTGAAAACAGAGCTTGGCCTTAAATATGCCTTGTGCTTTTATATTTGTGGTTTTCCACCAAGATAACCAACACAGTTCAATAGTGCTTATCAAATATTCTCTGTTCATGTACAACCCAAATGAGATCTGATTATTAAAATCCAAGCTATTACAGAGAAACTAAGGGGGGAAAAAGGGAAAAAAAAAAAATAACGATTTCCCTCACTGTGTGCAGATAAGCTGGCCTGCTATGTGCTTTAGGGAACTATGTGACCTGCTCTGACTATAAAACAGTTTTCTTATGACTGATGAGAAAATTTCCACACAGCTAACATTGAAAAGGTTTGTAGATTGGAATAAATCAATCTTGCCAGCCTTGGAACTTTCCGAATATATTATCTAGATTGACAGTGTCAGAAAGGTCGTCTTTCAATGATGATGAGTGCCTTTAAACATTAGTAGTCTCCAGAGTTTCGTTTTATAATTCTTTAGAGTAGGTTTGACTCCTGGGACATGAACTTCATGTCTCCTCTTACCATGCTCTTTCAGCTGTTTATGGTTTATAATTCTGAGGATCCCGAGGGCCTTTCCCAACTCTTGCAGAAGTCTAAAGGACAGAGAGGATTTGGCTTGAAGATGTGTGGCCTGAGAACAAATGAGATTATAAAGAGCTTTAAAAAGACAAGAAGCACCGACTTACAGGGACAGTTGGCCCCTGCATCGAGGCCTCTGACTAGGATATCAGAAAAGATGCTATGTGGAAAAATGTCCTATGCATTTTCACCCAGGCCCAGAAGTCCTTCAACAGGAGACCAGATATAACACAATAACTTCAACACATGCCCAGTGACTTTC
>NW_011888858.1:2568122-2577146 GCF_000151845.1 Pteropus vampyrus
TCATTGTCTGGGCCATGCCAGGACTTTAATTATTCTTTAAGGATTAATGTAACATAATGATTAGTTATATAATAGAATCCACATTTGTCTTCTGCAAATAAAAGTCATCGCTTTTTGAAGGGGGAGTAAAACTGCTTTTTATTCTTATATTGTATCCTAATTTTGAATTCTTCAAATCAGAATCTTAAAAGGACAGGCCCAGCTAAGATCTATTCAGGGGTTTTCCCCTTAATAATACCTGCTACTAGTCTAGAAGTGGCTAGTTCCACCACAGTCCACACACTCTCAGATTTGGAGTTCAGCCAACCAGCTGGCTGTACTGGAAACGCTCAATGGGGGTTCAAATGGCCCATTCTGGGGGCTACCTGCTTAGGCAGCTATTGATCTAGCTCTCCTCCTTCCAATGTCTAATCCTCTCTTTCATTTTCTCCTCTTTTACCTATCCCCATGCCATATCCTTTGAGCCATGAATATCAACCTTTAATACAGTCTAGTTGGTATAGCTCTTTTCCTGAAGAATGCAGTATAGGGCTAGGTTGAGAAGGAAATGGGTGAGTCCAACTAGATACAGTTTTGCATCCAAGGAGTTAGATAAGATAAACTTTTAAAAGACTGACCATTTATTCCTTCACTCATTCCACAAATATTTATCGAGTTCCAACAATATATCAGGCATATTGCTAAAAGCTGGGGATAGAATGGTGAACAAAAAAACAGACGCAGTCCCCGACTTCATGGGACCTAAAGACTAGTAGAGAAAAGAGACCTTAATAAATAATTGTACACTTACATGCAAACCTGTTCTGAGTGCTATGGAAGGTATAAGGCCTTGTGAGCAAAAACTAGGGCGTGAGTTAGTAGGAGAGTTCAGCAAGGCTTCCCTAAGAAGGTGACAGCCAGAGCTTAGAGCTCAAGAATGAGCTAGAGGAAGAGAACTGCCTGCCGGCAGAGAGAACGTGAGGCCCTGCTGAGGAAGGAGCCCAGCAAGTGTGAAGCTGAAAGAAAGCCAGTGTGGCTGGAGGAGAGATAACGAAGGATTCAGAAGAGTCTGAAGAGGCAGGACAGGCCCAATCCAGCAGAGTTAAGCAGTTCTGACTTTCCAGTGAGCATTGAGAAACCTAGAAGGGTTTTCAATAAAAAAGAGATGGTTCAGGTTTTCAGAAAATTCAGACATAACAAAATCAACATGTAAGCCTCACGTATTCACTAATTAAACTCTTTTGATAGGTCAGTTTAGCGCCAGACCCTGTTCTTAACAACACCAAAAGGAAATTCATCCAAAAGCATGATTTGAATATTTGGCATAATAGAAAGGACAGTAGAATAGGCGTCACAGTTGAGACCTTCACCTAGTCACTACATTTCTCTAGCCTCCATTTGCTCCTTTGTAAAATAAGGAGCTGGACACTAAGGCCACTCAGTCCATTCTGGCTCTGGGCCTTGATGATTAAAAAAAGAAAAAAAAAAAGAGAGAGAGATACACTTTAAAAAACCCAAGTGGCCAATAAACATGGAAGAGATGCTACTGTTCATTCATAACCAGAGGAATTAAAGTGCATTAGATTGCCACAAAATCATTGCTGGCAAGGATGTGAAACATCAGGAACGCATACTATTAAGTAGGAGTGTAAACTGGTACAACCACTTTGCAGAACAATTTGGCAGTATCTGAAAAGACTGAAAATGTACACAACCTATGACTTAGCGATTCCACCCACAGACACATACCCTAAATAAACTTTCACACATATGTACAAGGAAATATATATAAGAATAATCACAGCAGAATCATTTTTGAACTAGAAGCATCCTAAATATCAGCAAGAAAAATACAGTACATTCATAAAATGAAAAACTACATAATAGCGGAAATAAATGAAATGGAGCAACAAAGATAAATCTCAAAATTGAGTGGAATAAAAACAAATTAAGAAAAAATACATTTGGTATACCTTTTATATAATGTTTAATATATGCACAATGAATGATACTATATATTGTTTGGTAATATATTTATTTTTAATAAAAGTACAGAGATATATATATGGGAAAGCTAAATGTTAAATTCAAGGCAGTACTTACGTCTAGGAAATGGGAAGAAAATATGACCAAGGAAGGGCTTTAACTCAATCTGTAATATTGTAATCGCTTAAAGTACATGATGGATTCACAGGTAATTATTATGTTATTCTTCATGCCTTTTTGTATGTGAAAAATATTCTTAACAACAACAACAAAAAGGACAGGAGGGAGGGGGAGAAAAAAAACAGAATACTTTTCAAAATCAATTTTGCCCAAACAGCAGAACCTGATTATATAGACTGGAAGAGATATCAACTTAGAAGAAAAGGGGTTGGCCCTGGCCTGGAAACAGAGACAGAGAGATCTGCGTTCTGGGTACAGATGTGCCAGTAACTAACCATGAACCCCTGGATGAATCCTCTAAATTCCAGGAAGAGTTTCTTCCTCTATAAATAAGTAGGTTGCAAAAGATGATGTCTAAGTTCCTTCCTTTCCAGATCTAAAATTACATTGTTTTCTACTGTACTCCCCATCTCAACTGGGGCTCTGGCGCTGGCAACAGAGGGGCTAAACCATGGTTTTCCCCCACTCAGATAACTCGTAACCCAAATGCAGGTTTTAAAACTTTCATTTACTTATTTAGCTATAAAATATTATCTTTTTATGCTCTTGTTCACACTTGGTACATGTACTAGTTTGGTAGGGCTGTATAACAGAGCACCGCCACATGGGGTGGCTTAAATTATAGACACTTATTTTCTGACAGTTCTGGAGGATGAAAGTCCAAGATGGAGGTGTGAGTAGAGTTGGTTTCTTCTGAAGGCCTCCCCCTTGGCTTGTAGATGGCCACCTCTCCCCTGTGTTTTCACACAGTCTTCTATCTGTGCATGTCTGCTTCCAAATTCCCTCTTTTTATAAGGACCCCTGTTTTAGTGGAGTGAGGCCCATCCTAATAACCTCGTTTTAACTTAATTACCCCTGTAAAGACCCTATCTCTAAATACAGTCACACTCTGAGATACAAGGGGTTAGAACTTCAATATATCAATTTTGGTGAGGACACAATTCAATGCATAACAATAGGAAAACTCTAAATCTTCCTACTGATAGGTTTGTGGAAGGAGGTAGCAAAATTACTTACTAATTTAAATCTGTTAACCACTCTAATTCTATAACTGTTTACTTCTCATCACGAAAATGTCACACTTTTTCATAACTAACCTAGGGACAATTGGTATCTAGGGCTGCTTAAAACTGAGTAAATCAATGATTAGATTTAGCTGGACGTGGTTCCATAGTGTAGCGGTTAGCACGTCTGCTATACATGCAGAAGGTCCTGGGTTCCCGCCTCAGTGGAGCTATGGTCCATGGCCTACGGCCATGCCACCCTGAACAGGCCTGATGTCTGATCTTGGAAGCTAAGCAGTGTCGAGGCTGGTTAGTACCTGGATGGGAGACCACCTAGGAAGACCAGGTGCTATAGGCATAAATAATAATAATAAATAAATAAAACGATTAGATTTAGCTATTTATGCTATTCAAGCAAAGTTAATGTTTTCTGATGGTGAAATTAAATAATGTTTTTTTCTTTTAACAAAAATTCATTCATTTTCTAGAATTAATCTGGTTGGAAAAACACCACACGACTGGTTTCCAAGGACCAACATCTGGTGCCAAAAGTGACATACATATGATTTCTCTGGCATATTATTTCAATAGGCTCCGCTAATCAAGCAACATCTCAGTTCACAGCAGTACACATGGTATTGTATGATGTACGACTGGCCAGTTTGTCCCACTTCCAGCATGCTGCTCACTTAATTTAGCCCAGTGAGTGACAAATTGAATCCTGTTGGCTTGGCCTATGGAAGTCTCTATGTCTGCTAACCCACACAGAGCTGCCTTTCTTAAGCCTGTAAGTCACAGGAAAGAGAGCCAGGTCTCATTAGGGTAAAACCATCAAAGGACACTGGGAATCATGGAAACTGGCCATTTCGGAACAGTTAATATGCCAAAACCTAAAATGTCCAGTGTGGGCTGACAGATACTGTTCCTTAAGCCAGAGACACATTTATTTTTAACTTGGGGAAACTGTGGTTTTAGCCTAGTCATACCTTTCCCCAAAGGCAGGTGAGTACATCATCAAGGCATGTCCCCAAAGCACAAGTATTTATAAGGTCCAACTTCATTTGAAAAAATAAAGGAGCCAGAGGAAACAGAGAATATCAAATACTAATGTCAGATCCTAGCCCTAAAAAATAGTATGTACTTGAATAAGATAGTCATTAGCAGATAGATAAAAGTCCAGGCTATCCAAAGTCTTCTATGTCAGTGGTCCCTAACCTTTTTGGCACCAGGGACAGGTGCTCCTATGAGAATCTAATGCCTGACGATTTGAGGTGGAGCTGAGGCGGTGATGCCAGCCAGCGCTGGGGAGCAGCAGCAAATACAGATGAAGCTTTTGCTCACTAGCCCGCTGCTCACCTGCAGCCCGGTTCCTAACAGGCCAGGGACTGCTTGGGGCTGGGGACCCCTAGTCTATGTGACTCTAAAGGTATCGACAATACTCTTGAAAGATGAAGGGCCAAGTTCTAAAAAACAGACTTGATGATTCAGACAGAGGTCTACGATTACCTATACCTTCAAGTGAAACTAAACAGCCACCTCTTCCTCAATGAATAGTCACTGAATCGATGCAAATGCTGTTTCTAATGTAATCAACAGGAGGGAATTCAGCAGAGAGTTCATGCTGCTTACCTTGGTAAAGAATAGCCATTGGTGGCAGCACCAAGTTTAAATGTGGCGGTCTCCTAGGAAATGAGTCGTTGACACCTGGGAAATATCTTGTTGACACCTTAAGTTCTTGTTACTATTGAGTGGAAGAAATGTTAATCATATCAGTTATTAAAAATGAAGCAACAGTGCTCTAAATCTGTGACAACTAAAATTGTTCTTAAAGAGTAGGTCAGAATAAGCCTCAGTAATTAATATTCTTTTTAAAGTTGATCACACTTTATAGAACTTCCCAAGACTATATTGACTTACATTTTTACCAAAGTAGCATAAGTTCATGCATATATAAGATGTTAACATTACATTTATGTCATATTTTAAAATGAAAAGCTTGAAATTTTTTTCAAAATTTCGTACATGAAAATATGAAAAATCAAAGAAGAGTTTACAAAGTGTCCATAGCAGAATCAAACACATTGCTCCACCATAAAACCTTAAGTCCTTCATGTTTTTCACATTATGCTTTAGGTGCCGGGTAATTTAACATGTGTTGCAGCGAAACAGCCATCAAGTCAGTGCAAAGCTAGCTTAAAGCACTAGAATTTCAAACTGGAAGTCTAAAGTCATAGGATTTGCCAAAGGCATTTTGAAAAATATTTTTAAAAACCAGCGAGACATGATTTTATGATTTTAAAAATCACTTCTTTTTTGAAAACTAAACACACATAAATTTTCTTTTCACGTTAAGGTTCCTTTAGAGAAATTTAAGTGTTGATTTATAGACTATTAACAATTGAGGGGAGAATAGGTTAGACAAAGAATTCTTTAAAAAAGTTGCCAACTAAAAATCAGATCAAAAATAAAAATGCCATTTTTCTAAAATTATCAATAACAACAACTCCTTTACCTAATTCTCTATCACTTCCTTTTTCCCTCCAATTATCTCTGTCAAACAATTCCTGACCCCGTTGTAACTGCAAGCCATTGACGCCATACCTTTTTACCTTTTTCATCATCACTATTTTCTTGTCCTCAAATTTCTTCTCAGCTTAGATCCACAGGCCATCATAATAACCACTTCAATGCACATATCTTCGCCTCTCTAATTCCTTTTCATTTCATCCTATTCACATGTCAAAACACTATACCTGGCTAAATCCAATCCTTACCTCTTCCACAATTCTACCCCTGTTGTTAAACAATTCATGATCAAGATCTTCAAGGAGCAGAGTCCGTGGTACAGTCAGACAATCCCAATATCTACTACCATATTATCCATTCTTCCACTCTCCTAAACAACTTCCATATCTTGCTCTCTGTCTTCGAACCTTCAGCAGGGCCTCCTCGCACCATCACTCTCAGTTGATGAAACAAAGACAATCAGAAGAGAACTTCCAGAAGCTCTCACACTGCATCTTTCTACTTTCCTGTAGCTGGGCCCACGTATGGTATGCTCTCTTCCCTCCGATTACTATGGATGATGTGTCTATTTCTCTAAGGTCAACACATCCACTTTGTGCACTATATCCCATCCACTTCTATCCACTCAAGGAAGGCTCAAGCAATTCTCCCTTCTCCTATATCATTAATTTTCCCACTCTACTTAAGCATCCATTGGCACATATGGGAGCATACAAACATGCTATATTTCCCAGCTTAAAAAAAACTCTCTTGACCCTTGTCTCCCTTTACAGCTTCTGTCCCATTTCTCTGCTCCGCATTTCAGCAAAACTCAAAAAGTTGTCTCTATTTGCTGTCTCCAACTCAACCCCTTCTATTACCCCTTTAACGTATTCTACTCAGTCTGTTGCCACCGCCGTTCCAATGAACTGTTTTTGTCCATGTCACTAATAACCTTCATACTGCTACATCCAAAGGCCAATTCTCAGTCCTCATCATCCTTGACCTCTCAGCAGCATCGGAGCCAGCGGGTCGGTCCTCCTTTCTTGAAACACTGTCTTCTCTTGGCTCCAGAACTTCCTCATCATCTACCTCACTGGAGACTTTCTCAGTCTGAGTCCTCCTCACACTCCAAGCCTCTAAAGACTGAAGTGCTCCTGAGCATCATCCCTGAACCTCTTCTTCTTGTGATTTATACTCACTCTCTGGGTAACTTCATCTAGTCTCAGAGCTTCAAATACCAACTACATGCTGGTGCTTCCCAAATGTGTATTTCCAACCCAGATCTCTCCCCTGAACTCCAGCCTCATATATTCCTCTGCCTCTTCTACATTTCTACTTGAATGTCTAATATAAATCTCACGCTTCATGTGTCCAAAACTGAACATCTAGTCTTCCCCTCCTCACCAGCTCCTCCCACAATCTTCCCCATGACAACAAACAGCAACTCCATCCTTCCAATAGCTCGGACAGAAAACTTTGGTGTCATCTTTGACTCTTCTCTTTCTCTCACCTCCCACATTCAATTCATCATCAGATTCTGTTGGTTCTATCTTTGAAAATAATGAAATATATAAAAACATATATAAAACCTGACCACTTCTCACTACTCCATAACTAACATCATCATATCTCAACTGGATAAGTGAAAGCCTCCTACCTGGTCTCTCTCTGCCCCTTCACTGTGACTCTCCACACGGACATCAGAGTGACCCTTATAGGTTAGATTATATTACTCCTCTGCTGGAATCCTCCAATGACTTTCCATCCCTCTGAGGTAAAAAGCCAAGGCCTTGCATAAGGGTAACAGGTGACCTTATCTCCCACTACTATGCCCTCGACTTACTCCACTCTGGCCACAAGGTCTTGGTATTCCTTGAACAAACCAAGCACACCCCCACCCCAGAGCCTTTCCACATGCTCTGTCCTCACTCTTTCCCATCATAGCCACATGCTACCACCTCCGTTTCTTCAGGCCTTCGCTCAAACATTACCTTCTGAGTGATGGCTCCCTAACAATTCTATTGATAATTTTAACACTTCCAATTCCTTTTCCCTTTTTCTCTATGGAGGTCATTGATATTTCTCCATTGCAATATTGATAGTACTGATACACTTTATATGCTTGATTTTTAGTTTATTATCTGTCACTCTTTCTAAAATGTAGGTCCAGAAAAGCAGGAATTTTTGTATAGTATATCCTCAGGGCCCAGAAGAATTCCTGGCATACTGTAGGCAATAAATACTTATTGAATAAATGAAGGAATGAACATATATGATTTAAACTATGTTATATTTTTAATTTTTATGTAGTCTTAATTTATCAATTTTTTACTTATTACTTATGCATTTTAACATCTTGTTTAAGAAATCTTTCTAATCTCAGATATAGCTTTATGCCATTTCTTTAAAAAGAAACAAACAGTATAAATCATAAAGAAGGAAACTGATAAGTTGCTTCACTTCTTCCTAACTAAAAACACCATAAATAAAGCTAAAAGACAAAGGTGAAGAGAAGATCCAAAATATATAAAGACTTTCTTGAAATTAGAAAGAAAAAGACAAAAACAAAACACAACAATTGAAAAATGGGCAACACTGATGAGGCAATTCATAGAAGAGGAGGTTCAACAAGTCAATGATCCTAAGAAAAGATGCTCAGCCGCACTGCTGATCAAAAAATGCAGATGGAAACAACCATGAAATACCATTTTATACTCATGAAAATAGGTAAAAATCAAGCTGTCAATAGTGACTGGTGGTCAGGATACAAATAAATTGTAACTCTCATACTTTTCTGGTGGATATACAAATTGGTATACAAAATGAATGATATTTCTTTGCTTTAATTACAAGAAATATAAATTTTAATATTTATGATAGATGATAATTCTGTTACATGTATGTAGATAAATGTACATGGAGTTATGGAATATGTATAAATGAATATATATGAGTCATTACATAAATATCTTCTATATTTTCCTATGCCTACATTTCCAACTAAAAGATTGCAGTGGCCAGTGGATTACAGTTGCAAATATTAATATGACTTGATAGGGAAGAAAGCATACACTCTTAGGACACAAGGATTCAAAACAAACAAGTAGTTATCTGAAGAAAAGATATGTAAACCAACCCAAGTTTCACTGTGTTTCAAATAATTTTCTTTCAAATACAACTTTAAAATCCCTGAGATATTCATTTGTACCAGCACTGTCCAACAAAAACATAATATAAGTCACAGATATAATTTTGAATTTTCTAGTAGTCACGTTAAAAAAAGGAAAAAGAAACCAGTGAATTTTATTTTAATCATATATTTTATATAAGTTATATGTCAAACTATTATCAATTCTTTGTATAATCA
>NW_011888858.1:2578426-2618129 GCF_000151845.1 Pteropus vampyrus
GTTAAAAAAAGGAAAAAGAAACCAGTGAATTTTATTTTAATCATATATTTTATATAAGTTATATGTCAAACTATTATCAATTCTTTGTATAATCACTATAAGAAAGATTGAAAATTTTTACACTTTTTTTTTCAATTTGGAGTAGCCACCTCTAGTGCTCAATTGCCACCTGTAGCTACTGGGCACAGAACTGGGACAGTGCAGGTCATTATCATACTGACCTCCACCAGCAGAAAGACCTCAGAGTCCAATTCTGACAAGTACTCTCCGCCTCAGAGTTGGCGGTAGAGAGGCACATTCCTGGAGGCACCACATTTCCTTCATTCTCTAAGTCAAGTGCATCTCACCCGAAAAGTTCTCTCTTTAGTGATACCTTCGCTGACCTTGAAATGACTCTCCGCCCTCGTACACCCAGTCACTCTCCTCCACAGCACTCTCTTTTATTTTTCTTCGTGGCACATATCACTAACTTGATTATCTGTTTATTTGTTCACTGTTTACTGACCATCTCCCTCCCCCCACCTTAAAATTTAAGCTCCATGACAGCAGAGCCTTTTCTCTATCTTTTATCACTGTTTCCAAAGCTTGGAACAGTGTCTGAAACATAGAGAAGACATTCAAAATTATTTACTGAATTAATGAATTTCTACAGCCAAAGGGCAAAAATTCTCCCCACCAACTAGGAAATGCATTTACCACCGAAACAATATAATACAGAAGTTAGTTTACCAGACTAGTCCCCTAAAGTCTCCTTAACCCTTAATGTAACTGAAACTTAAAAAGAAATGACAGAGCGTATGACAGCGTCAGCAAGTGGCTTAGTACCTAGCAAAAGCTCTTCAAAGGCCCAGTGCATTGTAATCACTTTAACCTCCCCAGTGCCTACTACAACCCTTGGACCATAGCAGGCTTTCAATATGAGTGAAGGAATCTATTCTAAAGAGACATAGAAATCAATTCCAGCTACACTGTGGGTTAAATGATCATTTATAGCCTATCCTGGGAATTGAATCAATAATCACAACAATGCAAGTGACTTTCCCTGATTCCTTACGTTAGGTCCCTGTGCTATACTGTCTGCATTAGGAAAAACACTGCTCTGGTATCATATAAGAGAAATTCAACCCAAACTACATCAAGCAAAAAAAAAGGAGGGGGGATTTGTTGTAAAGATTTGGGGCACCTTGGTCGCATATCATGAAGAACTCTAACCAGAAACCCGAACACTGCCAGCACTTTCCCCTCTGGTATCCATACCTGAGAATGTGAGGCATTTCCTCCCACTCTCTTCCCGTGGCTTCTTCCCCAACTCCAGGCCTCAGGGTGACCCTAAAAGCTCCCATGCTTCCACATCACTATAAAGAGAGACCCAGAAATTCCTTGCCCTTTCTGCCTCTGTTTCATTTCCAAAATTCCTGGAAAAGAACAGTTATTGGCCTAGTTTGACAGGTGCTCACCTCTGAACCAATCAACTGAGACTCCAGCGTTGATTCAGATTGTACTAACAATAACCATACGGATGACTGGGTATAAGATCTGATTCCTAGAAAAGGAGTGCCAGGCAGATGACCACACTGTAGTCCATTAGAGCTTGCCTAAACCCTGCATTTCCCTTTTTATTAGATTCATGTGAGTATAACTATCTGTTTAAAATTTACCCTTCAGATTAAGCCATAATAAGCTCAAGGAAGGCAGAACATGTATCTCTCTTGGTCTCTATTCTATCCCCTCAGAGGGGTAGTTTCTGGCACACAGATGCCCTTCAATATATTTATGTTAAATAAATATAACTATTTTTAAATGAAAATTTAAGGTGAAGACATACAGTAAATATAAAACTTGTCTTTAAGAACTTTTTATACATTAATGATAGATTGAAACTCTATCGGCCCATGAAATAAATCCTCCACCTTTACAGGTAGGCACCTGGAGAATTCGACTGAGAACCCAGTATTGCAGACCATAAAATCCTAGAACGCCCTCACCAAAACTACTTTGTCTGATGAATCCCATACATACACTAGCTAGGTTCCCTATGGGAAGTAACGCCCATAGGTGGCAACTTAACAGTAGACATTCTATCAAGAAAAGTGAGAGGGCTCAGAAAAAAAATCTGCAAAGTGAACCCTCAAGTAACAAAAGCAGTAACAGTGTTGTGAGGGAGAAGAAAGCATCGTGTTTACAGCTTAACAAAAGGAAGGATAAGAAGCCCTGTGACTGGAACGACACAAGCTCCTTTCACTTAGAAAGTGACCCAATTTAGCTGGCACAGGAAATCCTACTTCAAGTTAAGGTATGAACTTTTCAAGGCATGTAAACTTGTACTCCTAAACTTGTATAGGGCATTCTAAATGTTGCACTTTACTGGTGATACTAAATATTAATTCATTTACTCCTCAAAGTTAAAGGAAAATATCTCTAATTTGAAAGAAACTGAGATAATATTATGAAAAAACTAAAATAATTTGCCAGAGTCTGGTCTCCAAGGTGTACCCAAATATGTGAACTAGAATGAAAAATGAAGAATAAGTCAGACTGGCACAGCCTTTACAAAGCACTTCAACATGCAGTACACAGTCTGTTCGATTATTACTATGCCTATTTGAAATATGAGGAAAAACTGAGGAGTAAGTAACTTGACTTCATTCAGTTTAGCTAGAAATGGCCAAAAGAATACTCTAAACCCAGGACTTTGATACTAAATCCATTGTTCTTTCTACTGCCTCAAAAATCACAAGATGATTTGGGTAAAAGTGAGTATGTCAAACTTACAACTGCAAGTTATTGTTTCATTCTGTGTGTATAACTAGCACGTGTAAACACTGACAAAATCCCGGTTCTCCTGCTACACTGCTGGATGGGACACTGAGCAAGATATTTATTCAGCTTCTTTTGAGCTTTAGTTTCTTCATCTGTAGAATGGTATAATAATGTCAACTGCACAGGGTTATCAACAGAGATAAATTAGAGGGAGGCTTTGGGATTTGATGAGAAACAAATAAGATTTCTCTTTCTTGGAGTGCACAATCCATGAGGGAGACGGTATCAAGAAACAACTTCAATAAGAGTGGGAAGAGAGGGATGCACATGTGGGAGCAAGTCTGAGCTGAGTTTTGAAGTGCACGTACAGTTAACCAAGATCAAAGGAACAGCACAAGAAAAGGTACGGAAACACGAAAGAGCACAGAGTGCTCCAGGACCTCAAGAATGTGGTATTACTGGAAGGTAAAGTGGACAAAGGGTGTCTAGAAACAGGTTTGAGAGTGGAGGGGCCACATAAAGAGTCACGCAGGCACACTAAGGGGTTTGCATTTCATTCTGTAAGCGATGGGTTGCCACTGAAGGGCTTTAAGGCATGTGACATGGTAACAGGTTTGAATTTTAGATATGGCTACAGAGGGGAAGATGGATTTATGAAGGACAAAATTTTAGGAAAAGATAATGGAGAGGGGTGATGAGGGCCTGAATTAATGACGTGGTAGCAGAGCAGGAGGGATACGGAAGGTAAGAGATTATGAGATAAAATCAGCCGAACTTGCTAAGTGATTGTGTGAGTTGGGAGTGAACAACAGAGAAACTTCAAGATATAGAAAAATGTTCACACTTTTGACTTGGGTGACTTGGGTAAGTGACATGGGAACAGAAGAGGAACTTGAGGTTTAGGGGAGAAGGCAATGAGGTCAGTTTTGCATATACTGAATTTTGTGATGTCTGCGGGCATTTAACTAGTTACATCTAATGGCATCTAGGTGAAGAAGTGTGAAGTTAGCAGGATATGCACATTTGGCAGCCACAAACATAGAGCTGACAGTTAGACCAGCTCAAGAGAGCATACAGGAGAAGAGGGTTTTGGAAAAAAGCCAGGGAGACTGCCACATGAAAGCAGTGGGCAGAGGGGGAGCCAAGGGAGAGGACGGGAGAAGGGACAGCAAGGAGCATGAGAAGGATCCAAGAAACCGGGTAATAAAGCATTCCAGTGCATCAATGGCCAACAGTGACTCTGCAACAAACAAGTTCAGTTAGGAAGGGGCTGAAAAAGTGTCCCTTCCATTTATCAATGCCAAAATCAGGAGCGATCCTTCCAAAAGAAAAAAGAGGCAGAGAGAGCATTTTTGTGGCATGGAGAAGGTTATCTCTAAATTACTGCGGTGGGTAAGTGAACAGAAGGCATAAAAGTAGTGTGTAGGCTTCATTTTCAAATGTGCCTGAGGACAGAAGGAAGTGTTCAAAGTGGTTCCGGAATCAAAGCCCCAAAGTCCATCACTAGACCCCACGCATTAATGGGGACCAGGCCAATTCGCCAACTGTATCAGCCAACAGCAACAGTGCAGAAAGAAAGGTAAGAAGAAACTCACTGGGCAGTGCTGGGAAAGTGATGTGGCTGGACAGTTCCTGACTGTCACGGAAATCAGATAAGAGGGCAGAGAAAAGGAGAACAGGAGGGGGCACAGTACGTGGGTGTTTGGGCTGGGGCAGAGGAGGAGGGAAAGTGGGGGAGTTTGGGGTACATGGTCCACAGCACCCTCTTCTGGATCTTGTCCTCCAGGAAACCAAAAGCCAGTACATACCAATAACAGCGAAGGGGGGCTCTTTAAATAGCACTTCGGGCCATTGCTTAAGTATGAGTAACAGGATTCAACACTGTCAGAAAGGAAAGACTGGAGTATTTCTTATCATTCACTCCCCACCTTCCCCTGCCATTCCTGCTTCCTCCAAGAACTGTGAGTTGCTGGGGTCTGCCTGCTTAATGTTCATTTCTTTGCTTAGGTCTCCAGGGGCAATAAGATGGCTGTTTCCCTGTTTGTAAGTGAAAAGTCACATCTCCACCAGCAAAGAAAGCCATTTCTCTACCTTGTTTGCTCCTCTCGAAATTCATTTGCAATAAGAAATTTGGGGAGTGTTAGGATTGTAAATAGCAATATACTTAGAGAGTTGAAGAAGAACAGGCGATAAGAGTGAAATCAAATTTAAAACCCAAGAATTACAAAAAGAAACTATATTATGAATATATAATATTTAAAATAAAACAAAACACAAATAAGCAAACAAAAACCCTTGCCTCCAATATCTACCCTTTAGCCTGGTGCTCCTCAGAGACTGCATCAGAGTGTTATGTCTAAAACTGTCAGTTCGAACTCCGCTTTTTACATTTTCTCCCTTCTTTTCTATTTATATAGATCAGGGGTTGGCAAACTGAGGTAAGGGGAACAAATCCAGCCCACAACTTGCATCTGTGTGGCCCAGGAGCTAAGAATGGTTTTACTATTTTATAAGGGTAATGACAGAACAAGTAAAACCAAAGTAGAATACTCAACAGAAACCATACATGGCCTGGGAAGCCTAAAACAGTTACTTTCTGGTCCGTTCCAGAAAAAGGTTGTCAACCTACAGTACAGATGAAGACTTCGGTTCCCAGCAGAGACTTCCGTAAGGCCATGCAGCTGATCAGCAGGGGAGCTTACAGAAGAACGTTCTCAGGGCTCAGAGTCCAAGGTGCTCTCCCAACCACCACACTTGTGCTGATAGGACCGTTGGCCAAACACAGGCTTGCAATAATTCCCACATCAAGGTTAAAAAAAAAAAAAAGTCTTTAGAGTTTCAGAAAGAACCACATAAATAAACTTTAAAGATTCTACTAATATTTTTAAGGAATCCTGGTTGAGTAATGTGAAATGGGAAGGAAATATTTAGTGATGGGCTACACACATCTCTCAAACTCTTGATACTATTTTCCTCTTAAAGTGCCTCCTGAAATCTAATCTATGTCACCTGGATGAGAATGTCTGTAGAGAAGGTATGTCAAGATATATGTTTATTATTGGCCAAACACCTGCACGCCACTAAACCCACATACACTCATGCATGAAACCAAATTATGCAGCTATGTGGCAACCTACAGGCACTACCTGCCGTGAAGACTGTGCCTGAAAGATACTTTCAATCTAATTAAATGATAACCCAGGTCAAAAATATGTTTTAATACTTAAAACTCTTTCATATGTAACCCATTCAACTAACCTTGATGAAGTTGTATTAATCAAAATTCAAAGGAAAATTCAAATGGTAACACTTTCTGCATAAAACTTTCTATACTATCCAGACCACTTTCCATTTTAGCTCTCTATCTTGCATGGCCACTCGTAAACAACAACTCTCATGGCAGATATTTAGTATCATTCACCAGGAAGGAGCAGTGATAATTTATCTGTCTTTATAACTCACAACACATCCCCAGTCACCTCATCAGACATTTCTCAGTGCCTGTGGTCTTGTTCTGCCATGGAGCTGTCAAGAGCTGACTCTGATGGGTAAAAATGTTATGAACATCATCATAAGAATCCTAAAAGGCAAGAAGGCAGGACCAGAGGACAAATGCAAATTTCATATTTAAGTATTAGTTTTGAACATTAAAATAGATTTTAGAAATCCAGTCTAGTTTTTTCACAGAATACTAGGACAATTGTAAATAACAGAACCCAGGTGTAATGTCTTGTTTTATGTCCTCTTAAGGAAATATCATATAAGAATTCAAAAGGAAAAAAAAAGGAAAAAAACAAGGAAAGAAGTAAAAGAAAGAAAATAAATAAGAAAAGAGAAAAGAAGGGAAAGAGAGAGTGAGCAGAGGGGAGGGATAAAAAAAAAAATCCTCAACCAAATGTAGTTCTTGACTTTTCAGCCCAACGTAGTACCATAGCTTTTAACCTCAATCATTTTTATTGTTTATGATACAGATTCACTGGTCTTTTGAGGTGAAGCAGAGTGGAAGTCCCAATAATGTACCTTCTCTTACAGCATACCTAGCATTCTTCTTGGTCTTCTAATAATATCCTTAGCAAAAATCTTGTTCTTCGTATTTCCCCACTGATTCATTTGTAGGTTCTTATGGATTTCTAATAATCACATCTTTAACCAATAACCAGTTTTTAAGAAAATTAACAATGGATCTAGGATCGATGTAGATCAAATAACCAAACAAAAAAATTCAAATGTTTTTCTGTTCTAAACAGAGCCTATATATTATGTCAAAAAATTCAGGTAGATTTAGGGCATGGTATAGTATGGTATGGAACTTAAGTATATATTTGTCGTGTTTTTTGTTCATGTGTTTATTCTTTTAACTTAACTTATTGACAGTTAATTTCTCATTTTTTCCATTAAGGAGGAAGAACACCTTTTGAGAGCCTCTTT
Source organism: Pteropus vampyrus (assembly GCF_000151845.1). Taxonomy (NCBI): domain Eukaryota; kingdom Metazoa; phylum Chordata; class Mammalia; order Chiroptera; family Pteropodidae; genus Pteropus; species Pteropus vampyrus. The sequence continues at coordinate 2,585,615 of NW_011888858.1, forward strand.
TCTTTACCAAATGAATAACTGCACACTGCTACTGATATATTTCAGGTCATTACTGAATCTACTGCTTAGCTAATAACAAATTGAAAAATCCATTTTCATCCTGGAAATATTTCAGGGTACAAGATCCTCAACTAATAACAAAGAATGGAATAAAGGCAATTTTCCTACTTCAAAAAAAGATTTGGTCTCATTTGCTTTCGGTAGTTCCCTTGGTATCACTTCCACAGTAATTATAATGAAGAAAAAAAATGTTCCGACCTCCTTACAATTGCCTAGCATCTCTCTTTAGATCTATGTGCAGAATGCTGAAGAATGCAGAATCTGTGTGGGCATCCATGTTCTTTGTGTCTAATTTTGAGTGTCTCCTTTGTCTATAATTTTTCTTTCTGTATCTACCTCTTCTTTGTGTCTCTCTCTGATTTGCCTTCTTGTTTCTATTTTCCATTCTTATTTCCCCAACCTACCTGGTCTACTTCCTCTCCTGACAGCCCAGCATATAGAAAAACTATATATTTATGTTTTTTGAATTTATTGAATAGAATTTGATGTCCTCTGTTCTTGGAAGCATTGAGGAAAAGTTTTTGTTTTTATCAAGTCTTAAAAGTCTGCTCCATAAGCCATGTCTATTCCTATCTCCATAACTAAAATCCCTGGCTCCTTTTCTCCAAATCCTAACCTTTCCTCAAAGTTTGCCATTTGCTTAAGCCAGAAATCTACAAGTCATCCATTTCAAATCTATGAGCAGATTCTGTAGGCTTTATATCCAAAACGTATCCTGAATCTATCCAACTCACTCCATCTCCTCTATTACTCTCCTTGGAAAAGACACTATAATCTCTTGATTAGGCTTCTAATAATTTGTGTCCCTGCTTTTGCTCTTGCCATCCTTAAAACTGTTCTTTACACAGCATCCAGAATTAAATTTTAAAACATAAACCAGCTGATGGCCCTCCTTTGCTTAAAGTCCTCTGTGGCTTACCATTACAATGAGCATTTAATCCAAAGTATTAAAAAGACAAACAAATCCTACATGATCTGACCCCTACCAACCTTTCTGATCTCATCTTTTTGTTCCTCCAACATAGGGAGCTCCTTCCAGCCTTAGGGCCTGGACACGGGCTGCCCCTCTGCCTGGAGTGCCCAAATCACCACAAAGCTGGTTCCTTCTTGTCCTTCAGGCCTCAGCTTAAACGTCACCCCTTTAAAGCAGCCTATGTCGACCAACAATCTAAAATATCCTCTCAAGGCACTCTATCAGAGCACCCTATATTAAAGTTATTAAGAGCTGTAATCAGATATTCCTCGTTAGATTTATTTTTTTGTTTATCGTCTTGTGCTCCCACCAGAATGTAAGCACTTCAAGCGCAGAGCTCTGGTCAGTCTTTTTCACTGTTTTATGCCCAATACCTAGAGAGGTTCCAGGAACTTAGTAAGCTCTCAATAAACTTTTCATAAATGAGTGAATGAACACAAATCCCAGTCTTTCCAAAGCCCTCCCTTGCCACTCTAGCCTACAATGTTATTCTTCCTTTCTGACTTCATAGCAATATTTTGACTCTTAATGCTTTGCTACATCTCTTATGCTGATACTTTAATATATTACTTAACTTTCCATGATGTCATCATCAACCACAAATATTAAATAAGTACCTTCTGGAAGTGAATGAATAGAGGCAGGAAACAAAAATGCTTTTATCAGAAAATTAATTAGCCATTTTATCTGAGCATTCTCCCTCAATGAGATCTTTGTATTTTTGGCGAGCATGCTATACAGATACCTAGGTTATTAAAAATAAAACTGTATGGGATACATTCTCCATAGAACAACCAGGTAGGTCTTAGGCAAAGCAGTGCTAAGTACAAAGTATTGCTGATAGGAAAGAATATGCACAAAAGACAGTCATGCAGGTGTTTAATTTGATCTAAGGTTAACAAGATAATTGGGGTAAGAGAGAAAATGAGTGGGTCGATCTAATGCAGCTTTAGAAATGATACACTTTAGAAATTTGTTTTTAGAGAGAAGGTCAGTAGTGACTCTAAACATATCAGCTGTCTCTGTGAATAAAGGCCTGGTGTCCTGGTTGCCGGTCACTAAAGGGTAGGTGCCTTTAAAGGTAATAAATACTTTAAGACTTGTACCTTGACTTTGCCACTGAAACTATCTGTTGATGAAACAGGGGCCTTTATTTTGTAACTATATCTTTTAGAAAACTGACCTTACTAATGAGTTGGCAAGCTACCCCCATTTACCACAGCATGTGCAATACTCAAGTTCAGAGGAAGGTCCATAAAAGTAGAGTCACTCTTTAATTTATAACCAGAGATTATCTGGCAAACAGAACAAGAATTCTTAAGTCGCCCATGCAGTAACATATTGTGTGTGTGTGGTGTGATAGCTCTGTAAAAAAACATTAAAAGTTACGTAGAACTTCTTAGGCAGAGCTGATATCTGATCTTTGGACTTATGCCATACTAGGCCTTTAAGATGAGCAAAAATCTGGTGCAATTTAATATCTGATCCAGTATACTTGGTTGCCTACAAAGAATGTAAGATGATTTATAAGCATCTAATTGGGAATTGTTCAAACCATCTCTGAAAAAAGCATTTTATAGGCCGGAACACAGTCATTTCCAGCAAATGCTACCATTTTCAAGAATTCCTTCCAGTTTTTTACAATTATTCAAAAAATATTTTATTTTTAAAGTATAGTTGGTATATGTTATATTATTTGTTAGTTTCAGGTGACAATATAGTGATTTGACATTTTTATACCTTACAATGTGATCACTCCATTAATTCTAGCAATCATCTGTCACCATGCAAACTTACATGATATTATTACCACCATTTTTCTAACGGAGTTCTGAAAGGTATTTCAAAATATTAAATACTCAGCTAATAACACAAATTATAAGGCATTGGAATATGGTGTTTCTAAGTTGCAATTTTTCTTATCTTGTCTTATATATCCCGTCGCATGTCACTCTTCTAGTGCTCATGTTTTGATCAAATTATTAAACTGTTCAAACGGTAAACCTACACTTGCCTTCTGTTGGTTGGAAAAAGACAAATCTGTTATTGCACAAAGTCGAGGTTGTTACATTTTTAAAGAGAGAAGATTAAAAGAAAAAATCATCAGGGGGACATTAGAAATAAGTTTGTTTTGACCCAGATGAAATAAAAATTGTTAGGCTAAAAGGACAGAGAAAAACAGTCTCTGAAGTTGGAAAAATGCGATGATTCAAATATAAAGTAATTTAAAATATTTTCTTTTTAATCTTTCTTCCACAAATAAAATCAGGAAGGAAACATCTTTGCATACACACTTTTAGAGCCAATCATACCCTTCACTGTATCACAAGGAACTGAAAAGCCTATTCAGCCTCGCTCTAAAGTTGTTTTGGGAAAACCTCCAGAGCCTGGTGTCTGGGCCGGCGTGGTGCCTTTCAGTGGCTTCCCTGCCCTGGCGAGGCACGCTGGGCTCCACATAAAAGGAACCTTCCACCACCAGCCAAGTGTCTACAGACTTGGTTTCCTGTACAGCCCCACCTCACCTGTTGGATTTCTTGCCCCGTTCTCTGGACCTGCAGTGCCCTCTGAGAGTTCCATCTGTGGATTCTTCCCTTGTAACTAAAATAATTCACTCCTTCCCAGTTCCCTCCCAGCTACCCTTTCGTCTCATCTTCCTGGTTGAGCACACTCCACTAACTGCATGCAGAGTAAATTCTCTCTGCTTAACTAGGCTAAAAGACACCTATATACGTAAGCAAAGGATAACTCTCCCACCAGGCCTATGCTGGCCTCCCAGATGAGACCCAGTCAACGGAAACTCAAGGAAAAAAGAAACTTGGGGTCTGTTTATCAAAAAAAGAACCAAGTGGTATCCTGCTCTGCGTTCTCTCCGAATAACAATGTACTCGCTTGGGCAATACTGGTGTTTTAATCTGGGTGTTAAATTAAGTACAAACATAGGCAATAAGAAATAAATCAATTCACTCTAAGGCTCTGATACAATAGTCACAGGCTTTTGTTTGATTTTGAATTATGAAAACAATAGAGCGATAATATTAAAGGAAATTCTGAAAAAGAAAAAAAAGAAACCTACTCATAATTCTACAACCAAAAAACATCAACTATTCAACTATTTATTTCAGAATATTCCTCTTCAGTTTTTTACCATATATTCATTTTTAAACTACACCTTTCCACAGATTTGTGTCTTTGTGTATTTCTGTCCCACTTTTCATCTGGTAAATTCCTACTCTCCTTTCAAAATCCAGCTCATATATGACGCCTTCCCAAAATACCTCCAGGCAGAGCAGCTGCCAGGCTCATTAGGCCTCACAGCATCCTGTTCCTATCTCTATTGTACCACTAACCTTGCTGCAGCAGAATTAGCCTGTTTTCATGACTAGTCTTCAATAAATTGTATATTCCACACAAGGAAAAGCCTTTCTTAGTCACTTTTATATCCCCACCTGCAGGGTCTATGTGAAAAGAAGGAATGCAACAATTACAATCACGGTGTATATAAAATTTGGACTCAGCCTTGTTACCTTCATGTTATATCCTAAACATTGTTCAATACCCATCTCTGACAATTGTTCAAAGAAGGAATGTGTATCATGATCTCCAGTAAGAGGTTACTGGGAAACTGTAAAAGGACTAACAGGAGGCTTTTTCACTGTTGTAGGTGGCATGATATCCTTTGGGAAACAAGTCAAGGTTGAGACCATTATACATATGCATGTATACACGTACACACGTATGCATATACGCATGCCGCACTGCCAGAATGTGAAAGGGGTCTGCAGCACAGTGCAGAGAGCAGACCCCATGAGTATTCTTTTACACTCAGGGACAAAACCACGCCCATTAGGACAAATAATTCAGATGAATTATTAGAGAAGCAGCATGGTATCATTGAGAAAGAACTGAATATAGATGCTTTAAAAACTAAGTTCAAATTATTAGCTATATTAATTGATTCATCCATTAACAACATATATTTGCACTCTGCTGGATGCTGGAAATTCGGCTTTGAAAGAAAGAGTACCCACTCACAGGGCTGCCAGTCTGGGAGAGAAAATATACAATAAACAGGCAACACACAGTACAGCACGCTTGACACCATGGTGGGAAAATACTAAGTGCTAAGGAAGCAAGTTGGAGAGTCGAAGAATGTCTCCTGGAGGAAGCTTGGTCCTGAAAGAATACAGCAGAGAAGAGGGGAAGCATGTAGGAGGTAGGGAAGTGTCTTTCCAGGTAGAGGAAATGACATGTACAAATGCCCGGAGGCATCTACAATATAGGAATCTTAACACCTAATCACTATATAAAGAAATTTTGAGGTTCGAATTAGATACTGATGTAGAAGGGTAAATTCCTTTGCAGATGGCACTTATTAATAAGCTTATAAAATTAAAAACCAATTTCGCAGTAATATAGAGAATCAGAAAGAAATACGCTTGAAGTAAAACAGCATAAAACATAGTTAAGTTATTCACCATTGGTGTTTCTCAACCTTTTTGTCATTATCACTCCTTCTACTAGTTTGTTAGGACTGCCATAACAAAGTACTGAGGCTGGGTGACTTAAACAACAAAAATTTACTTCCCCATAGTACTAGGGGCTGGAAGTCCCAGACCAAGGCATCGGCAGGGCTGATTTCCTCTGGTGCCTCCCTCCTTGGCTTGCAGATGGCCAGCTTTCTCTTTTGTTTTCACACGGTTTCTCCTCTAAGCTCATCTTTGTCCTAATCTCCTTTTCTTAGAAGGACATCAGTCATAGTGGGTTAGAACCCATCCTAATAACCTCATTTACCTTAGTGACCTCTATAAGGCCCTATCTCCAAATACAGTCACATTCTGACGTCTAGGGGTTAAGATCTCAACATATGAGTTTCAGGAGTAAGCATTCCCCACAAGGAGCCTTTTCGGACATTTTTCCTATTATTCCCTCCCCGCCCCCCATGAAATTTAAATATCTATTTATACACTGTGGTCCACTGAGGGTCGCAAACTATTATTATTATATCTAAGATTTTAGCCTTCCAAGAAATAATTTTTGTCCCTTTGGAGGCAATATCACCCCTGATGAGAATGTATGCTCCACAGTAAAAACCGAATCTGATCAACTTCTAGCTAAAGGTCATGAGTAAATAATTCCGAACTAAAATTTCATGTGACCCCAATGTAGCTAACAGGATGATTTTTCCTTTTTTGCTAATACTTTTCTGAATTTCAAACGTTTCTAACAATGATTAGGTTGCATTCTTCCAATCAGGAAAATAAGCAAACTATGTTTTGTTATTATCTATTTGATCATCCATCTCCCACTAGTCAGTGATCTTCTTGAAGATCTCGGTAATCTGATGCTGGCACAATAAATGTTGACAGAACAGAACTAAACTCCAGAAAACTATTGGGAAGTATAGAAAATTGCTTACTAGTCATCTGTAAGGGCTGTGCTGAGAGAGGTCTCACTGCACTCTTCTGCCCCTGCCCTACCCTCTCCAAAGATCTTCATCTGGGTGAAATCGAGAAACATGAACAAGGCCATTGACTGGAAGGAAGTCACCAAAAGGCAGACTAAGGGATGCCTGTGAAATGGAGAAGGACAACCCCTTATAAGTTCATTGAGTGTATAGAAATCTTAGGGTTTATTTCTTTAATAGCACCAGAGAAATCAAAACTGTAAGGGACAGCAGTTGGTTCATTTTGTATACATTTTAATTTGGGGTTATAATAAGTCATATTACAGCCATGTGAAGATACAGAAATTCAGCAAAGTGTATTGGAGAGTGAGATGGAAGCTAAAAGAAAGAAGGAAGGGGTGAAATGGGAAGAGAGAGGAGAAGGGGAAAGAGAAGCAAGAGTGGGAGAGAAGAGGGAGAGAGAAGCAGAAAGGGGCAGAGACAAAGGGAGAGAGAAGGGAGAGTAGAAGAGAGAGGAGCAAAGGACAACTAAAATGAATAACGTAAGTAATTCTGCCAGTCTCCAGTCCATGAGCATATATGCAATGAGGGCTTGGAAAAAGTAACATAAATCTGCTTTGGATCTTATTTCTATGTATTTAAAGGTATTTTTCAAGTAGCAGAGCCCCTAAATGAAAGTCAACTCCATCAGCTGGCCTCAAAGAAACAATTAGGTAAAGACTGGCTATATCGAACCAATGAAAACTGATGCTTCACTTCCAACACGGTACCTCCCTAGGGATTTTCAAGGGTAATTACACCTATGTTTGTTTTGTACCTTTTACATTGGCTTTATTACCTAATCAATAAGACAGGGGTCCCCAGTCCCAGGGCTGTGGATAGGTACCAGTCAGTGGCCTGTTAGGAATCTGGCCACACAGCAGGAGGTGGGTGGCTGGCAAGGGAGCAAAGCTTCATCTGTACTTGCAGCCACTCCCCAGTGCTAGCATCACCGCCTCAGCTCCCCCTCAGATTATTGGGCATTAGATTCTCATAGGAGCACCGGTCCTGGCACCAAAAAGGCTGGGGACCGCTGCAATAAGAGACAATTCCACTAAATACAATTTAAATACCCTTTTTTTTTGTCATTTGAGTATTAAAAGGAGAGCAGTTAAGTCACACTAATCAAGACAACATGGCACCAGCATAAGGATAAACACATAGAACACTGAAATAGAACTGATAGTTCAGAAATAAACTCTCACATTTATGGTCAATAGATTTTTAACAAGGGTGTCAAGACAATTCAATGAATGAAAGACTATTGTCTCTTCAATAAATGGTACCAAGACAACTGTATAGCCACATGCTGAAGAATGAAGTTGGAGCCCTACCTTATACCATATGCAAAAATTAACTAAATGGATCAAAGACCTAGATGTAAGAGCTAAAACTACAAAGTTCTTAGAAGAAAACATAGGCATAAATCTTTGTGACCATACATTAGACAATGGTTTCTTAAATATGACACCAAAAGCACAAATGACAAAAGAAAAAAATAAATTGTACTATGTCACAATTTTAAACCTTTGTGATTCAGAGAACACCATCAAGAAAGTGAGAAGACAACCCACAGAATGGAAGAAAATATTTGCAAATTATATATCTGTTAAGGAGCCTATATCTAGAAGATGTAAGGCGCTCTTAGGAAACAATTTTTTAAAAACCAACCTTAGATAAAATTGGCAAAGGATCTCAATAGATATTTCTCCAAAGATATACAAATGGCTCATAAGCACATCAAAAGGTGCTCTACATCATTAACCAACAGGAAAATCAAATCAAAATCACACTGAGATACCACTCACTTCACAGCCACTAGGATAGTTACAATCCAAAACACTCAATAATATGTGTTGGCAAGGATGTGGAAAAAATAAAACCTCATACACTGCTGGTGGGTATGTAAACTGGTACAGCCACTTTGAAAAAAGGTCTGACAGCTCTTCAAAATATTAAACATACGGTTACCATATGACCCAGCAATTCCACTCCTAGGAAAATACTCAAGAGACTGAAAACATACATCCACTCAGAAAGTTGTACACAAGTGTTCAGTATATAAAAAATATATAAAATTATGTATCCATTCATTCACTCAGTTTTAATGAACATCTTTATGACACATAAGATAGAAAGCCTCATATATAAGTAATTTATGGACATGAAAGTATAAATAGAAGGATAATTTATGTTTCTTTTACTATGAACCTTAACCAGAGTTCAGACTTGACTTTCGGATATTCTAATTGTGCAACTTTTGTGAAGAATTTAAAAAATAAATAATACAACCTGCTCTAACAGTAATTGTAACTACCATACATATTAGAGGAAAACAATCTAGATTGTCTATTGATGCAAAGGTAAATACAAGAGGACGAATCCCTCATTACTGTCACCATGGACACTAGTATTTATCAGCCCTTGAAGCAAGAAAGTATCTATCTGAAAAGATACTGTTTACCACCGGCACACATCACTATTATCAGTATCTTTCTTGCAAGAAATCAATTTTCTCTTTTCCTGGGTTATCCTAAGTTTATCCTCATGCAAAAACTTTAGGAGAATAAAAATATTACCAAAAGAAGTAAACTATTGGATTATTAGAAGTTATCCATATAAATAGGGATATGGCGCTATTTTAATTCCGATGTTATGAGAGGGATCCAACTTTAAAGCCTTGCAAGGTCTTTTTACAACAAGGTAATAAATGATGGTAAATGTCACACAGGCAATGCCAGACACAACACACAAGTTGTTAGTGGGGTTTCATCAGGGCAGCGGCCAAGCAAAAAAAAAAAAAAAAGGGTACTTTTCTTCTGCCTGAGAACCCAAAGGTGTACATGTATGTACATGTACATACATACACATACACACACAGACACACAGCACAGCCCCTGGGCTCCTTCCCTCAATATTCACCCAGCAATTTCTGCTCTGCAATACAGACAATGTCTGCTGGGGGCAGTGGGGGTGGTGGCGGCGTGGGGGTCGCGGTGCTGGAAGCCAAGAGCATTTCACTCACTACCACTTTAGCAGCTGCAATATCCAGACAGTGTCCTAGGAATCATGCTAGAGAATTTCAAAGAGAGTAATATAGAGAGGTAAGAAGAGTTCACAGGTGTTGTTAGAGCTGTGAAAATGAGCAAGGACATGGGTAGGGAGAGAGGGAGTGGAAGAGACTGCAGGCAAAGTATACATGGGGAGAGTATGTGTAGCTTAAGGGAAGTACTGCTGGTTCCTGAATATCTTGAGTCTCAATTTCTTAATCTGTAAAATGGTAGTTTGGGATTAGAAAATAGCCATTAACTAATAATGACATAATTTGCTCACCCATTATATATATGTAGAGCTGTATGCTGAGCCTACACACATTATCACATTAAGCCCCTTCTAGTCTCAACCTGCTATGACTATTTGAAAAACCGTATCTAACTGATTCTAATTTCTCCTTTGATCTGGTATATTCTCTCTTTTGGAGTGAGAAAAGGACCGAAGACACAGCTTCTGTGCTGCTCCAGTAAGTATTCTGGCAACTTCATACACTTGTTCGTGAACAGTATAAAAGGGCCCCCCTATTCTTTCATCCTCCCCTAATATAAAATGTTCCCTGATACAAGACATCTGAGGTTAGTACAGAACGAAAGCTAACTGAGTGCCTTAGAAGTAGGTCTCTAACTCAATACATCATTTCCCCCCTTGATACTCAGAAAGGGAGAAAGATTCAAGGCTTCCCCCAAGACTTCGGCCCAATGAGCTCACCAGCTGGTCTTCCTAAATCCCCCTAACCTGCCTGATCTCCAAACGTAGAGCCACAGGACTCGGTCTTTGGGCCTATTCTATTCTCGAGACACTCTCCTGGGGATCTCATCCACTCTCATTGCTTTTAAACATCATCTCTATACTAAAGACTTGCCATATTATATCTCTGGCCCAGATCTTTTCCCTGAAATCCAAATCGATTGGTCAGTTCAACGTCTCCATGTTGATGTCTGCTAGGCATCTGTATGAGCTTCCCAGGGCTGCCACAACAATTTGCCACAAACCTGGTGGTTTAAAACAACAGAAATTTATTCTCTCACAATTCTAGAGCCAGAAGTCTGAAATCAAGGTGTCAGCTACCCATACTTTTTCCAAAGGTTCTAGGGGAGGATCCTCCCCTGCCTCTTCCAGCTTCTGGTGGCTCCTAGCATTCCTTGGCTTGTGGCAACATCATTACAATCGCTTTCTCCATCTATAGATGGCCTTCTCCCATGTGTGTCTTTCTATGTCCTTGCTCTCCAAAATATATCCAGAATGTGACACCTCCTCCACCATTATCACTTCAGTCCAAGCTATGAACAACCTTCCAAGTGGTCTCCCAGTTGTTACCCTTGTTCTCTCAAAGTCACGCCACTCTGATGCTTAAACTCCTCCAACGTCTTATCTCATCTGGAGTAAGAACAAAGTCCTTCTGATGGACCCCGAGGCCCTAAAGAGTCTGTTCCAGCTTTCCTCAGATCGTTTCTCCTGCTGCTCTCCCTTCCTTCAGTGACAGCTGCAGGGACTCCTCGCTTCCCTTAGACATGGCCTCAGGTCCACTGCATTTATTCCCTCTGTCTGAGTGCTTTTCCTCCAGACAACTACATGGCTTCTTGTTCCCTCACCTCCTTCAAATGTCGGCTTCTCAGAGAGCCTGTCCCTAACCACACTATCTAAAATTGCCATCACCACCATCTCCCCACCCTAACATTCCCCCATCCTCCTTCCTGATTTTTTTCTTCCAAACCTAAACCATGACCTGAAATACTATATAGTTTACTCATTCATTTATTTTCTGCCCTCCCCACATACGCACCAGAATGTGAGCTCTACGAGGGCAGAGAGTTTCGTCTGTTTTGTTCACTGTTGTTTCTCCAGGATCCAAAACAATTTCTGGCACACAGTACCCACTCAATAAATATTACCGAAGAAATCCAGTACAACCATCTGATCTGAAAAATGAGGTGGAGAGAACTAACCATGTCACAAGGAGTTGTAGAACCAGGATCTGCTTCTCTGTTAAGTCACTTAAGCTAATTAAACCCACTAATCCATGTTAATAATAGGTCACTCTCCCAGGCAAAGAATTGCATTTTTTAAGAGGAACCCTTAACGTCGCATATTCAGCTCCAAAGAAATCAATAAAATAATCGAAGTCTGAGATATAAGGCATATTTGGGGACAGGCCAGGTTCTTCGGCAAACCAAGTCATACCAGTAGCCACTGCACGCCTGAGCAAGGGCAAGGGACTGGCTCCCGATCATGATGCTCATCCTCTCTCACTTTTTCCATCTTTAGTAAATGCTCCTCTCCTGCTTCTGACTTTTCTCTAGAATAGAACCCTTTATCTGAGTTTTTAAAAAATTCCTTTTTCCTGTTCTGAATTCCCATTTTCTACTCCTGATATCTGACAAGAAACAGAATTTCCTGGATGAAGACCCATCCTTTCCTGAAAAGGCAAACATCTTATCTAATCTGATGACTCAGGTAATGCTTGTTCTATTTTATAACTTTCCATCTGAATCACCTTGGCTAATTCTTTCTCATTAAATTTCTTTTCAATGTATCTAGCTCTAATGTTTACTTTTTTTTTTTTAATCTTAACCCATTTACTTTTCTTTACTTTCTCTTATCACCACTGGCTTTCTTCCTCTATGCTGTCTTCCAGTCACATATAACACCCAGGTACCCCTAGTCCTCAAGCATTCATTTATTTTTTTTCATGTACTAATTCAATAGCTATTTATTTTCTTCAGTGCACACAGCACTGTAATAGGCTCTCCCCATTGTGTGTGTATGTTCCACCTAGATATGTAGGGCTAGGAGGCCAGAGCAAAACAATCCTGTTTACCACGGAGAGTCATTACCACTATTCATCACCTGCCTCTGAGCAGTGATGATGACTGCAATTAAAATTTTAGATACACTACTGTTCCCCAAATGAGGTGGAAAATTCCTCATGCAGAACCTTGGAGCTCTGATATGTATTTAACGATGTCCCCAGGATAACTTAAAGATAAAGGTAACAATACAATTGTCTAATTTCTCATCTCTGGACAGGGTATTCAAAACAAACTAACTACTGCGGCTGCCTTCTGGTGTTTCTGGAAGATCACACCCCTGGTCTGCATCATATGACATTATGAGGGCACCTTAAAAAATATGAGCCCAGCAAGCCAACCAGGACAGCACACGCTCCATGTGATGATGAACTGGCCTGCACTTTGCCTAACTGGAGGTTGTAGGTATTACAGAGAAGTTGGACTCACCTGTAGGGGCATGAGGAAAAGACAGAAGTACTTTTGCCAGTGGCCTCACCCCACAAACAAGTAACTACAGAAGGAAGGTGATGAATTATAGAAAATAATAGTTCCCTGTCACCTATGTGGTCCTAAAGGCTCACGTCTAGAGGTCCCAGGGGGCACTTCTTCACCTTCCCCAAGGACTGAGAGTTCCTGATAGCCTCTGCGTTTGACTCATCTCGTTCACCCACTGCCCAGCAACCACAGTCAATCGTCCCGAGCCACAATGCCAAGACCTCAGATGACTATGGTTGTCTTCGAGGGTAAAGAATCACTGCATATATCTGTAACTAGCCTGTAATCAGATACAGATGTAAAAAGAGCACTTTGCGGGGCTGTGGTTGAAATTCTTAATTAATCAGTAAAAAACAGTTCATTGTGAGAATAGGAAGCCAGAATGTATGCAATAAGGAAATAGTGGAAAACTTAAAAGTTAGAGACTTAAGGCTACACTTATGAAAAATTTGTAAGTGAATGAGGGAGTCAGTGGAAGAAAAAAGATAGAATGACATCTCAAAGACAGAGTATGTCTGGGGAGATTTTATTTGTTTGCTTGTTTTTTAATAATAGGCCAGGCCTAAGGATATTTATATCAAGAAGGAAAAGAACTGTTGAGAGAAAGGAGATCGTCTAAGACCAAAGTTTCTGAGGAGGTGGGAGGTAATAAGGGTAAGAGAACAAATACGAAGTATAGCCTTGGGAAAGGGAAATTTTTCTTCTGAAACACTACACAAGATGACCTTGGATGATGATTTCATGAGATGATGTATATTCAAGTACCCTGTAAAGTGTACTGATCCACTCTAATGTAGCATCTACCAAATGTCGACAGAACAGGCATTCAAGAAATACTTGTTAAAATAACTGAGACCGAGGGAAAACCTAAGATAGTGAGGTAGTTATGGGAACTGAAATATCTGAGAAGTAAGAGAAAAGCAAGTTCATGCTGACTTTCCTGTGATAAGTAAGAAGCCAGTCATCCAAAAATGAAAACAGGTTTGAAGTGCATGGAAATAGTTTGAAATAACTGTTCTGAAAATTTTTGTTAAGGACTCCAGGGCAATAAAAATAATAAGTCATTGCAATTTTTGATTAGTATTTTATTGGAAACCTTTTAGTCCTGTCAAATAATGATGGCTCAATCAAGGATGACCAATATAAATGTCTAATAGGATCAGCAAAGAGAGCTGGAAGCAGAGGGAAGCATTCAGGGTATGCAATAATGAGGTTCTGGGCGGGTGTTTAAGGGTGCTAGAAAGGCAAGAACTGATGAGTACTGAAATGTTTGCTCATGGAGCCCAGGCTGAGAATGAGGGTAGGTAAAACAAGAAGACTGATACACTGGGAAAACAGGAAAAGGTAAAAAGGGGGGAAAGTCATAGCAAAGGCATAAAAGAAACACTGAGTAAATGATGCGGTTAAAAGGCAAGAAGACTGTGGTCGAGGAGGATGCTCTAGTCTATAGGGTTTGGAAGAAGAAGTCCACAGAATGCCGGCAGGTGGAGACAAGTCCTATGTGCTCATAATTCAATCGTGAATCCTGGCTGTCTCTACTCTTTAAACAGCGCAGAGACATTTAGAGATGTTGGAAGAGAAAAGATCTGCCAAGGCTAGGGTCTGGAAGTTTCAATCTATGAAGAAAGAAGAAGCCTTTATTTCTTCCCTTGTTGCAAGGATGGTGGTGGTATGGAATTTATATTAAACTATTCTTAGCTCTGGGACAGATGCTAACACATTCATCGTAATTGAAGGGAGGCCAAAAATTACTGCAAGACTCTATAACCTGAGGCTAGGTACAGAAATGGCTCATTTCTTTTATACCGAACCATTATTCAATGCAGTAAAACTCTGAAATATCCTCTGAGGAAATACTTGTTTCCTTATTACCTTTTAAAAGATACTGGCTCTCTAACCAATAAAATACAAATACTATATTTTGAGAAACTATTTATAAACAAGATTTCATAAACACAAAGTCATACGTATATGTATACACATATTATATACATAAAAAAATTCAGTAACCATAAAATTATCCCAGCAAAGCAGTTTTGTGGTTATTATTTTACTAACTAAAGATTTGACTGTATCTGAGAACAACTTTTGTTCTTTTATAAGACCCTCCCTAATTCTATACTGGCTGGATCTATTTGTGCAATACTGAGGTCATGAAATTTGTCCTTTCTTCAGAACTGAGAGAGCACCCTGGGATTGGAAAGAGGACGCGATTAATATCTCTCTTCTTGCATTATATCAACCTATTTATCAATGCTAAATCTACAGCTTTGAGTTGATCTCATGCACAAAACATGGGCTCTTCTATGCACTCCTCTTATGAATTAAAGGCAAAACTATAAAGGTCAGCATCCTTGCACTTCTACAAAGACGTGTCAGAAAACATCACTATTTCTAAACTTCTTCATGACCTTCATTCTCCAAAGAATTTGTTCTGGTTTTTTTCCACTTACTAGAATTAAAGACGAAGGATCATGTACTGAAAACTTATGCTATCACCTCATACTGTTTCTCACATTGTAAAGACAATTTCCTGAAAATCTGTATTGCAAGTTTTTTGCTTACTTACTCAGCTTCACATATCACCACAAAGTAGTCTTTGCCAGATGGAGAGAGCCAATAAGTATACATTGGTATTTTCTTCCCACTGTCCTAAGTATGGGTTTGGGGAGAGTAAAGATAATTTTCTTCATCATGACAGTGAAAACCATAAGCACACCACTGCAGCTTCATGTTGTAAACAAACAATGACAATTCCGGTCAAAAAGGCAAATTTCTTGAGAAAGTTGGATATAGCAGTTGCAAACTGAAGACTTATAATGAAAAACATCTTGTAGAAGGAATTGTAATGCATAATCCTGCACCCAAAAGAAATAACCAGAGTGAAATCTTATCTGGTTACTCACTGAACTAGTGGGTAGCTTTTCTCTTGCCAACATGAGTTATGGGCACATTAGGGCAAATGTGTAATTTGCAAAATGTATAATTAGCACAGGAAGAGATATGACAAGGAAAAGCAGGTGAATGCCACGGACAGAATATCAGTGCTGAGTCAAAGTGGATAGAGATATATAAGAAAACCAGAATATGCAGGTTATCAATAAATTTTGGGAAGCAACACGGAGGAAAAATATATGAATGACCAATACCTGACTCCACTCTGTGTCAGCTGCCATGACTGTAGGAAGCCCCACATTTCCCCCAGATTCACTCATGGGCTTGCCCACTGACTTCCCAGGGAAACTGAAATAAGATTGCAACTAAGAGACTTTGGTCATTGTGTCTTCTCCTGGTAGCCTTCATCCAATAGCAGCAACATGACTATGTACTCAGACAGCTAGGTTTTTGCTTGCTGCTTGCTTTTTATTATATTAATCTGCTTTCACATTTATGTATAACTATTATAGTTGAAAAGCATGTGAACATTATCAAAAGAATGAAAAGACAACCTACAGAATAAGAGAAAATACTGCAAGTCACATATCTGATAAGTGATTAATATCCAGAATATACAAAGAATTCCTACAACTCAACAACAAAAAAGCAAGCACCCCAATTCAAAACTGGGCCAAGAGGAGAGGACTCTGGGAAGATGGTAGAGTAGGAAGCCCCAGGAATCTGTCTCTCCACGTAGAAAACAATCACTGGCAGAATCTGTCTGATATAACTATCTTGGCCCTCTAGAGTCTGTTGAAGGCTTGCAACTTCCATGGAAAGACTTGCAAGACTGAAAATTGAGACTAATGCAAGTCGTTTTCAGCTCTTACCACAGTAGCAGCTACCTATCCCCTACCCCCACCAAATGGCAGGCAGCTGTGCATATTTCCTGGAGCACACCATCTGAGGGACCTCGAGTAGGCATAAAGGACTCAGTCCTCCAAATATTCGGGATGTATGCTCTGACTGCTGATTACTGCATCTGATCAATAAGGTACGAAGAAGCTGATAGCCACTGATGTTGCACCTACCCCCAATGTTGCAAGCCCCTCCTCCTCTGGCTGAAGTGACTTCTAGAGAATTTAAAGGACCAGAGCCCTTCACCCACCACCATTTTTCACTTTTTACTCTTTGAAGAGCCAGACATTGAAGACTAAGAAATTCAAAATCAACTGCACATGCAAGGGAAAAAAATTAGAAAGTTACTATGCATGCCAAAGAAAAGTCTTAGAAAAGAGCTGAGAAGATATTAAGTTTATATTTAAGGTTAATCCTCAGCACTGAGATGGGCTACAAAAATCACAACAAAAATAACAAAAAACAACAAACACTGGAGAAGGGGAAGAATTTGTTTTCCAGAGTTACTACATTATTAGATTCAAATGTCCAGTGTTCAAAAACAACAAAAAAATCACAAAGCATACAAATAAACAGGAAAGTATGATACATTCAAAGGAAAAGAATAAACCAACAGAAACTGCCCCTGAAAAAGACCTAATGGCAGATATACTACGCAAAGACTTTAAAGCAACTATCTTAAAGATGCTCAAAGAACTAAAAGGAGATGTGGAGAAAGTCAAGCAAACAATGTGTGCACAAAGTGGAAATATTAATAAAAAGAAAACCTTAAAATAAACCAAAAAAATTCTAGAGCTGAAAAGTACAACAGAATGAAAAATTCACTAGGTGGATTCAAAGGCAGATCTGAGCAGGCGGAAGAAGGAATCAGCGAACTTGAAGACAGGACAATGGACATTTTTGAGGCTGAGGAACAGAAAGAAAATAGTTTGAAGAAAAGCAATCAGAGCCTAAGGGACCAGTAGGACACCGTGAAGTAGACCAACAGATGCATCGTGGAAGTCCCAGAAGGATAAGAAATAGAGAAAGGGGAAGAGAGAGTATTTGAAGAAATAATGAAACTTCCCAAATCTGAAGAGAAATGAATATAAACCTCGAAGAAGTTCAAGAAATTCTACATAATTTGAACTCAAAGAGACCCACACCAAGACACATTATATCAAATGTTCAGAAGACAAAAAGAGAATCCTGAACACAGCAAGAGAGAAGTGAACCATTACATACAAAGGATCCCTAGTAACAATAACGGAAGACTTCTCATTAGAAACTTTGGAAGCCAGAAGACAGTGGGCCAATATATTCCAAGTGATAAAAAAAGTCAGCTAAGAATCCTATAACTGGCAGAACTGTCCTTCAAAAGTGAGAGAGAAATTAAGACATTCCTAGATAAACAAAAGTTGAAGGAGTTCATGACCACTAGACTGGCCCTGCAAGAAATGCTCAAGGGAATCCTGCAAAGTGAAATGAAAAAACACGAGACAGCAACCCAATGCTGTATGAATAAACATCTCAATAACGACAAATACATAGGCAATTATAATAGATGTAATTTTTGTAACAGTGGTTTGTAACTGTACTTTGTGCTTGTTTTCTACATGATTTAAGAGACTAATAACAGTTAAAGAAAAAATTATTAGTGGAAAACCTAGTATTACTGTAAATTTGGCATGTAACTCCAAATCTTACTTTCTGTATAATTTAGGAGATCTATGAATTTTAAGAATTATTAGTTTATATTTTTGGCATAAATTTATAGAGATGTAATTTTGTAACAATAACAAGCAAAAGTGGTGGAAACAGCTGTAAAGGAGCAGTTTTTGTATGTTATTGAAGTTAAACGGATATAAAAACAAATTAGAGTATTATAACTTTATGATGTTAAATGTAATCCCTATGGTAATCGCAAGAAAATAGTTATCAAATATACACAAAAGGAAATGAGGAATTTAAACATTTCACTCCAAAAAGCAACTAAACACAAAAGAAGACAGTAGTGCAGGAAATGAGAGACAAAATAAGCTACAGGGTACACAGAAAATAAATAGCACAATAACAAAAGTCCCATCCTATCAGCAATTACTTTAAATGTAATTTAATTGAACTTCCCAATCAAAAGACATAGATTGGCAGAGCTGATAAAACACATGAGTCAACTATATGCTGTCTACAAGAGACTCACTTGAGATCCAAAGATACAAACAGGGTAAAAGTGAAAAAATGGAAAAAGATATTCCATACAAATAGTAACCCCCCCCCAAAAAAAACCCAACAGGGGTGGCTATACTAATATTAAACAAAACAGATTTTAAATCAAAAAAGGTTATAAGATAAAGGAGAGCATTATATATTAATAAAAGGTTCGATATGGCAAAAAGATAAAACAATTATAAACAAACATCTAATTAACAGACCATCAAAATATATGAAGCAAAAACTGACAGACTTAAGGGAGAAATAGTTCTACAATAAAATTTGGAGACTTCAATATCCCACTCACAATAATGGACAGAACAACCAGACAGAGGATAAGTAAAGAAACAGAGGACTTACATAAGATAATAAACCAACCAGATCTAAAAGACATACAGAACACTCTAAACAACAACAGCATACACATTCTTCTCTAGTGTACATGGGACATTTTCCAGGGTACACCAGGTATTAGGCCATTAACACATGAGACAAATTAAGTCTTAGTAAATTTTGAAAGACAGAAGTCATACAAAGTATCTTCTCTTACCACAATAGGATAAAGTTAGAACTCAATTTAAAAAAAAAAACTGGAAAATTCATAAAATTGTAAATTAGACAATACACTTTTAGACAATCGATCAAAGAAGGAATCACAAGGGAAATTAGGAAATACTTAGAGGTGAATGAAATTGAAAACACAACATACCAAAACTTATCAAACACAGTGCAAGTAGCACTAAAAAGGAAATTTATAGCTTTGAACACATTAAAAACAAAAAAGATCTCAAATCAACAACTTAACTTTGAAACTTAAGGAACTGGAAAGAGAACAAACTAAACTCAAAGCTAGCAGAAGAAAGGAAATAATAAAGATTCGAGCAGAAATAAATAAAATAGAGAACAGAAATCAGTGAAACAAAAGGTGGTTCTCTGAAAAGATCAACAAAATTGACAAACCTTTAGCTAGATGGACTAAGAAAAAAAGACAGAAGACTCAAAATACTAAATTCAGAAATGAGAGTGAGGACATTATTACTGATTCTATAGAAATAAAAAGGAGAAATAAAAGAGAGTACTACGAACAACTGTATGCCAAAAAATTGGATAACCTGTATGAAATGAATAAATTCCTTGAAACATAAAACCTACCAAAATTAAATCACAAAGAAATAAAAAATGGAAAATCTGAATAGACCTACAATAAGAAAATAGAATCAATAATCAAAATATCACACAACAAAGAAAAGTCCTGGACCTAAGAGTTTCATTGGTGAATTCTACCAAATGTGTAAAGAACTAACATCAATCCCCAAATTTTTCCAAAAAGTTGAAGAAAAGGGGACACTTCCTAATTCATTCTATGAGGGCAGCATAACACTAACACCGAAGCAAAACAAAGTCACTACAAGAAAAGGAAACTACAGACCAGTACAACTTAGGAACATTGATAAAAAAAAATCCTTAAAAGAATACTAGCAAAAAGAATTTAGTAGCATATTAAAAGAATATACCATGACCAGGAGGATTTATTCCTAGAATCCAATGATGGTTTGACATATGAAAATCGATCGGTATAATATGCCACTTCAATAAAATGAAGAAAAATTACAAGATCATCTTGATGGATGAAGAAAAAATATTTAACAAAAGTCAACACTCCTTCATGATTAATAACACACAACAAAATAGAAATAGGATAAAACTACCTCAACATAATAAAAGCCATATACTAAAAACCCACAGCAAACATCATATTCAGTGGTGAAAGACTGAAAGCTTTTTCTCTAAGGTCAGAAACAAGGCAAGGATACCTGATTTCACCACTTCTATTCAACATAGTACTGGAAGTTCTAGCCAGAGTAATTAGGCAAGAAAAAGAAATTAAAAGTATCCAAATTAAAAAGGAAGAAGTAAAATGATCTCTGTTTGCAGATTATATGATTCTCTATGTAGAAAACCCTAAAGAAAAAAAGCTGTTAGAATAAATGAATTCAGAAAAGTAACAGAATACAAACTCAATACACAAAAATCAGTTGTATTTCTACACATAATCTTAAAAGAAAATTACAAAAACAATTCCATTTATAATAGCATCAAAAAGAATAAAATTCTTAGTAATTAATCCAGGAAGTGAAAGGTGTGTACAATGAAAACTGCAAAATGCTGCTGAAAGAAATTAAAGAAGAAAAACAAGTGGAAACACATTGTATGTTCATGGATTGGAAGACAGAATATTGTTAAAATGTCAATACTACCCAAAGTTATCTACAGATTCAATGCAACCCCTATCAAAATCCCTAAGACTATTTTTGCAGAAACAGAAAAATTCACCCTAAAATTCGTATGGACTATCTAAGGGCCCTGGAGAGGCCAAACAATCTTGAAAAAGAACAAAGCTGAAAGACGCATACTTCTGATTTCAAAACTTACTACAAAGCTACAGTAATCAAAACAGTGCTGTACTAGCATAAAGACAGATATTCTGACCAATGGAATAAAATAGGCCAGAAATAAACCCTCACATATATGGTTAAATGATTTTTTTTAAAAAAATTATTTTATTATTAGTTTCGAGTATACAGCACATTGGTTAGACAATTAGATAGTTTATAACACGATCCCTCTAATTGCTCTCTCTCTCTCCTCTGACTCTCCACCTAGCCATTATATTAATGCTAACTGAATTCTCTGTTTGGTCAAAGATTTTTGACAAGGGTCCCAAGATAATCTTTTCAATAAACAGTGCTAAGAAAACTGGATATCCACATGCAAAAGTATGAAGTTGGACCCGTACCTAATACCATGTACAAAAATTAATTCAAAATGGGTCAAGGACCAACATATAAGACCTAAAACAATAAAACTCTTTGAAGAAAATGTAGGACAAAAGCTTCATGACGCTGGATTTGGCAATGATTTCTTGGATATGACACCAAAGGTAGAGGTAACAAAAGAACAGACAAATTAGATTTTATGAAAATTTCAAAACTTTGTACCTCAAAAGACACTATCCACAGAGTAAAAAGGCAACCCAGAGAATAGAAGAAAATATCTGCAAATCATATATCGGATAAGAGATTAATATCCAGAATGTATAGAGAACTTCTAAAACTCAACAAAAAAAAAACCAATCTGATTCAAAAGTGGGCAATAGACTTGAACAGACATTTCTCCAAAGAAGATATAGGAATAACCAATAAACACATGAAAAGATGCTCAACACCGTTAATCATTAGGAAAAATGCAAATCAAAACCACAGTGAGATATCACCTCACACCTGTCAGGACAGCTATTGTCAAAAACCAAAAGACAAGAGTTGGTGAGGATGTGGAGAAACTGGGACCCTTGTGCACTGTTGGTGGGAAAGTAAAATGGTACAGCCACTATGGAAAACAGTATGGAGGTTACTCGAAAAATTAAACAGAATCACAGTAAAACCCAGTGATTTCAATTCTGGGTATACACTCAAAAGAACTGAAAGCAGAGTCTTGATATATCCTTTGTATACCCTTATTCATAGCAGTATTATTCACAATAGCTAAAATGTGGAAGCAAGCCAAGTGTTTATCAACAGATGAATGAATAAGCAAAATGTGGTATATACATACAACGGAATGTTACCTGTTATAACAAGTAGTAACAACAAGTGAGAATGTGGAGAAATTGGGAAACTTGTGCATTGCTAGTGTGAATTTAAAATGGTATAGTCACTGTGGAAAACAGGCAGGCCCTCAAAAAGTTAACACAGAATTACCATATGAACCAGCAAGTCCATCCCTATGTATATATCCAAAAGAACTGAAAGCAGGGACTCAAACAGATATCTATACATCAATGTTCATAGCAGCACTATTCAAAGTAGCCAAAAAGTAGAAACAACCCAAATGGTCATTAACAGATGATTAGATATTTAAAAAATGTTATGAACATATAATGGAATCTTATTCAGCCATAAAAATGTATAGAGGTCTACTATATGCTACAACATGGATGAACCTTAAAAACATTAAGCTATGTGAAATAAGTCAGTCACAAAAAGACAACTATTGTATGATTCCACTTACGTAAGGAATCTAAAATAGGCAAATTCACAGAGACAAAAAGAATAGAGATTACCAGGGGCTGGGAGGAAATGAGGAGTTATTTTTTAATGGGTACAGTTTCTGTTTGGGATAACAAAGTAGTTCTGGAAATAGACAGTGGTGATGGTTGTGCAACATTCTGAAGGTACTGAATGCCAATGAACTGTACATTTAAAAATGGTTAAAATGATAAATTTTATGTTATATAAATTTTACTATAATAAGCATCTTTTGATATTTGAGAGAAAAAACAGAATATTAAAAATTCAGATATAATTAAATCAAATCTAACATGACTTGTTAGTAGTGTCCAAACAGAATTCCCTTTCTTTCTTTCCTCTCTCCCTGCCTTCCTCCCCTCCTCCAGCTCTGTGCCAACTAAACATTCTGAGGAAGACAGATACATGAGAGAACTATAATGAGAATTTAATTTTTAAAAGATAAATCATAATACAACAGGCAGTAGCAGAATGAGGTCATCTAGAGCGGGGATTATTTAAAACAAAACAAAACACCAGCAGGTAGAACGAAAGACCCAGGAAGTACTTCTATCTTCGGTAAATGGGAAAATAAAGAACAAAAATATGTAAGACCTAAATTTGTAAGTCATTCAGTTCAATATGAACTCCTTGTTAACTAACTACCTTAAAGGATGAGTTAAATAATTCAGGCAGAGCCAGTTTCTCTGGCTGTGAACTACTAGGCAAGGAAACAAAGAAGCACAGCCTGGATTCCATGCCAGCATAAGGTCAAGGATCACATCTTACACTCTGTCATTGTCTTCCACTCTAGCCTGCCAACCTGTAGATATAATTTGTGGGCAATCAATGTAAAACTCTATGGGAATGGTCATCAAACAATGGTAACTCACAACCTAGTATTTCTTACAACAAGCCAGTTTTAAGCATACGCCTACTGATTAACACTCAACTGCTTCAGATCTCCAAGAAAAAGGTTAGGGCCAAAGAATGTTTGCATTTTTCAGCCTTTCACTTGATTTGACAAGAATCATCTATATAGCAAACTTTAAGACCTTAACATAGACCCAGCTTTTTAATGATTCTTTTAAAAAAAATCATAATGCCACTGTTATTATTATTACCGGCAGAAATGGCCTCCTAAGATGCATTCCAACTCTAATTAAAACAGGACTGTCCCATAGCTCCCACTTAATTTTAATTTACATTAAAATAGCATAGAGGAGCTATTCAATATATTGAACAACTGCCTTAAATCTGGTTGGTTAAACGCTAACATCTTCCCCCTTCCATAAGCCACAGAGGTTTGAGATGAATAATGTGCCAAGGGAGACAGGCAAGATCCAAAATTACCAACACGAGTGGCATTTTTCCAGAACACCAAAGAAATTGTTTTCTAAAGTGAGATTCTGCTGTACTTAGCCAAGCTATTTAAAAGGTGGAATGCTAAAAAGATTCTGCCCATCAATAACTATACTGGTGGAACTAATCGAAACTGTAAGAACAATGTCTATTTGGAAACCAATTTTAGTCAATGTTGAAGAAACTGAACTCCCATAGCTTTTCACTTAATTTTCACTTAATTTTATCTACTATTTGAGATCTGGAAGAAATTCCAAATATTTCCATGGCTTCTACTTCATTCAAAGTTCTCCAGGCTACTCTATTTAGAAACAGCATCACTTTTTACTCCACTCAATCAGCTTTACTTTCTTTATAGCATTTATCATGACCTGACATTCTATTTACATACTTATTTGTTTACTGTTTATTGTCTATCTCTCTCACTAGAATATCATCGCCATAGTACAGAGGTCTTGTCTGTGTGTTTGCTCATTTAACTTGAGAGCACAAGAAATCAGCTAGTGAAATGTAGAATATAAATCAAAATGCACTCATTCTACAACAGTAATTTTTAAAAATTTATTCTGTAAAAGGCTACAGTCTTTTCTCAAATTAGAAACTACAACAAAAGTTATGAATGCTTTGAGCTGAGAGATACCACTGTTGCATTCAAATAGCCAATACTCCCCTAACCTTTGTTCTTTTCATGCTATACCCATGGTGCCCAGCACATAGTGTGTGCTCAATACATGTCTGCTGACATGACATAAACTGGGTTTATGATGACTCAGGGTGAATGTCATGGTATTCTGCATTAAACTTCATACCACAGGACAGTTATTTATTTCTGACTGCTCGAAGGTAACCATTCAGATTGCTATCTTCTTTTGTTTCTCAGTACCCAGAATCAACTGGAGTTGTTTGTAACAAACAAAAAGCATTAAAAAATAATAATCGGGAACTGTTTTTATAAGCCAGTGTTCTGAAAGTAATCACTTACCTTCTTTCAACCTCCACACAACCCTTCAAAAAGGGAAATTCATGCACATTACTAGCAAGTACGGATGATGAGATTAAATGAAGTCTTAGAGGTTGCCGACTAACAAAGTTGTTCATCAGTTGTCACTGGGTCACTGATAATAAACTGGTAATGACTTAGAACTCTACGTGGGCCAAAACAGAAAGACTAGATCTGAAGGTGCACAAAGTGAACCTCTTTAAGATGTTAATTTGAGCTGCCTCTGTTGATTAGGAAAACAAAAATCTCAACTAAAAATGACAACAAATTTGGTCCTGAGATTTTCTTCCTTTTTATCTTTGTCAATCAGAACAATTATTTTCACAAAATTAACAGAAAAACCCACATTCTGGGGCCATGGCTTTTGTACTAGCCAACACTAGCTACTTCTTCCTCAAATGGCACATCAGGAGCACCCATGATTAAGAAACAGTAACAGCTCACAAGCTCCTTCTTTAGCACACAGGCTAAACAATCTCTCATCACTCAGCTCTCCTCCATCCAAACGAGATATAGCCTGAAAACCTTGCTTGCTGCTTTGTCCACAAAGGTTCATTCAAAACAATCTGAAACCTTCTTTGTAATAAGAAATACATATTAAAGTACCCACTTGAACAAGCACCACATCTTATTTAATCCAGAGTGACAGCTGTTAATGTCTAATATTTTAATGTGCTTTTCTTAGAAGCAAATAAAGCTGTAGGGCCTCTGACCTATATAGGCAGGTAAAACTGAACCTAAACATCAACATTATAAACAAAACAATTTCTCCCTCCTAGGTATGTGTACACACACACAAAACAGGCATTACACCTAATAAGCAAGGACTCAGGCACAGATCTTGCAACATACGATAATTGCCAGGCACTAAATAGCCCTCTAATGGTCCAAAAAGCTCTATCTTCCTGAGCACCTAACCTATTAGCAGGGCGAGATTACAGGCAATGGAAAGAACTCAGCTCAGTTACTTAACCTCTGAACCTAAGCATTCTCATCTATAAAATGAGGGGTTGGTCTAGAGCAGCACTGCCAATAGAAATATAATGCAAGCCACAAATGCGAGCTACATAGTTTTTAATTTTTTACCAGGCACATTTTAAAGAGTAAAATTTAGTTTAATAAGGTTTCTTTTATGCAATCCACCATAGCTAAAACATTATTTTAATATGTAATCAATATTTTAAAATTCGTAATGACATATTTTACATTCTTTTTCATACAAAGTGTTTGAAACTTACAGTATGTCTCAATTTGGACAAGCCACATTTCAAATGCACAACAGCCACATGGAACCAGTGGCTACCGTATGAGACTACATAAGTCCAGCTGACCTCAGAGATGACATTTCTCTCAATACTATAAGTAATTTTAATAAAAGGAATACAAGATTCATAGATCAGGAATACTCAGAAAAACTATGAAATGTTTCCCCGAATATCCTCAGTCTTTCTATTCTCATTCAAAATGGCCCTCTGCTCTTAAAACTTTTTTAACTCAGTGGAAGTAGATCTAGAAACAACTAAGTAGGTGGTCTGATCTGCTCCTTGCAGACTTACCCTGTTCTTGTTACCACAGCCAGCATCCTATAAACCTAGAGGGAGGTGAAGAACATTCAAGACGATGTACAACTGCTGAATGAATGAGACTTAAAAAATCCTAATTAGAGAAAAACCATTAAAATTAGTTCAACAGAAATAACAAAGAAAAATATCTGACAACCATATTATCTTCCACATATTTAGATAATGCATGAAACACAAATTCGCACATGCTTTTGGAACTGTTTCTCTAATTACTTAACATCCACTGAGAAAGATTCACGCTGCTCCTCCCACACTGTCTTGCTTATTAGTCCCTTTGTGATCAATGGTCTGCCTAGCCAGATGGCTGGTCTGGGTTAAGAGTACCATATGAGATCAGAGAACAAAGCAAAGCTAACTGGCCTGCCCAGGAATTGAACCTGTGACCCTGACCTCATTAACTCCAGAGAACAGTTAACCCATCACAAACATGGCTGAGGCAGCTGCATCATAAGTGCCAAGAAAGCTCACTGCATCTGTCACAACGATACTCTGGTAGAGAAAAGGTCACTATATTTATTCTTCTAAAAATGAAGAAAATCCTCAGTGTAATCATTTAAAGCAGCCTGGAATTCATCATCAGTGTCTTACCAGCTCTGCTGAATCTGGCACAAGCTCCCCTAAGAACATCAGCTGTGGCCCCCACCTGAGACCATAAATGGCTTTGACAATGGAGTTCTGATATTTCCTTTCCCAAAAATAGGGATCTTGGGACCATGCCTTTCCTTTTGATTTCTCCCAGGTGAGGAAACTGTGGGCTAACAACTGTATACAAGAATTTTCACAGGCTTTTTATTGAATCCAGCTTATCCTAAATTTCAGCCATAACCAAGATTCTCCCTACCAGCACTCCCCTTCTCCCTCTTCATGCCAGCCAATCCCTCACCAGGTGAGTGGAGCGAGGCCAGTGGAGCTCTGGGTGGATTGTTCTTACTTCCCTGGTAAAAAGCCCAACACCTTTTTAGCAAGTCCTCCTTCCTTTCTTGTTACTTGGAATAATTCCTCCTAGCAGCTGCTATCTGCTCTTAACTTCTAACAACCTATATCTATTGAACTGAGTACTTCTAATTTAAATATTTCCCAAACTGTTTCAGGGATATAGTTTCTGCACCTTTTCCTCTAACACTCAATATTTAATACCGTACTGGTTTCAGAAGCAAGTTTATTGACATTTCCACTCAAGCCTCAATGATACTAATTGAAAAATTCTACAAACATCTGAAAGAGCTGAAGATTTTAAATCTGATCGAAAATATTTCTGCTTTTCATTTTTGACATTTTAAATGGAATGACCTTTCCACATGAAAACGAACTAGAATATAAAAGCAATTACATGTGGTTGTGCTATTTGGCTTCTAAAATATTTCTGATAACATGACTTTAAGGCATTCAACATCCCTTCAAAGTTTTTATTTCCACAAAGTTACTTAAAATGATTTTCCAATTTATGTATTGAGAGTTTGTAATCTTGCACTTCCCATATACCTGTGGAAATCATACATATACGTAAACCTAAAATGTGCATATGTATCTGCCTCAAAGCCACCGGTACAGGTAAATAGCTAAACTGACTTTGCTCTTCTTATTTCTAAGAATTTTCACATCAAGAATAAAAGTAGTACAAAATATAATGGTAAGTTTAGTATCTGAGTTTAGTATCTGCATGAACATACAAATTAAAGTGAACATTCAATAGCTGGAATGTTTCTTGATGCTCACAAAAACTATACCAATCCATTAGGGGTTAAGTGTTAGACAAAAGAAATGAATTAATAAAATAAGCATAAAGCATGAGCTTACTACATTTGTAGACAATCTCATTAGGGGGCAAAACGATTTTTTAAAGGCTAACCTCAGCATGTAATCTGATATTCAACAATAAACAATACATTCATTATTATCTAATCTTAATAACGACTGATGAACAGAAATAAACAGATTTTCAAACCTCATTAATAAACCATGAAACTGCTGTTCTTTGTCTAATATATCATCATGATCTACACAAATTCTGACTTCAAAATTATCAGTTCGAAAAGATTAACCTTAACAAATAAACTGTGTAAATATATGGTTAAAAGTATAAAGTTGCAAGCACATAGAAACTATAATGCAAAAGCAGGAGCTTATTTATATATCTTTAAGCACCTGGTAATCACCTTATTTATAAGATATACTCCTGCATGTTGACAGCAATATACAAACCAGTCACTACAAGAGTCAATCTATAAGATATAGTGAGAAAGAAGCAGTGAAATTTGCCTTTCCATTGTCACTTAAAATCATGTATTTGTGTATTCTAAATACTATTTATAAAATATATTTCCTGGACATTCTTTAATTCTTTTTCAATATTTTTAAAAGAGGAAGGTCCCAAAAATACCAAAATAATTAAATTAAAATCCTGCTGAAAATTTAAGAAACACTTGCAAAAACTGAAATACAAAAAAACAATTAATAGGATAGTTAATGGTGGTTTCTTATAAGTGCTTTACAAAATAAATACTGGTGATTTTGGGACAAATCGATATACTATAAAGCATTCTTTGTAGTTAAGTTCTTCATTTTGTGCCTTAAAAACTGACATTCATTCATAATGAAGTCTTTATATAGTTATATAGCTTTCATGTCTCTTCTGAAGATATAGTAAATCTTTGGGTGCTCAATAAAACTGACCAATTAATTGGTTCTGCCATAAAAACCTGAGAAGCTATTCTAATATATTTACATCAAAGACTAGCAAAGTCAAAATAAATTACTAGTCTACCCAGTATATTCTTACTTTACCAAGTTTAACATTTTCTTCAAATGGGTTCTTTCGAAGGACACTATAAAAGATGTACCACAACAAATAAATTCTCAATATTGCCATTCAAATTTACCAAAAGAAGAAATGATGCAACTTCAGAAATCACTATGAGGGAATATCAGAACAGAATATAGGGGAGAACAGAGAGCTTTGGGGTCAAACAGAACTCAGTTTGAATTTTTGCTTCAGCTCTCACTAACTTTATGATGTGAGCAAGTTAATAAAACTTTTTGAGTCTTAATTTCAATTATCAAATGGAAACACAAGGCCAAGCTACAAGCTGTTGTGAGCACTAAATTAGATAACATATATAAATAGACTGCTTAGCACAGTATCTAGGCCATAATAACTACTCAGTACATGACTGTAATTACTAAGAAATGTTTAAGAACTCATGTTCAGTGTAATTTAACGTAATATCAAAATTCCAATTGATGTTGTAAATCATTAGAAGAAAAAATATAAAGATTCAATAACAGATTTTTTAATGCACTTAACCTGATTATCCTTTACATTAGTGTTCTTTAAACTGCAGGTGTTGACCCATTAATAGTATGTGAAATCGTTTAGTGAATTTCAACCAGCATTTCTATATGAAACAGAAAAAAAATATATAAGAATGCACTGCATATGGGAAGTCTAAGCATTGATTCAGGAATTTTTTTTTAAAAAAATTAACATTTTGTTTGCTGGATAGCAAAGTAAATGCTTCTCTTACTGTGCAAAAAAAAAAAAAGGTTTAAAAACCTCTGCTTCACATTATAACAAGAATAAAAATAATTAACTGACACTGAATGCTTGTTTCTACAAGACATTGTGCTAAACATCTACACTATTTCATTCCATCTTCCCAAAAATGCTATAAGGTACGTAATATAACTTCCCCATTTTACTGATGAGGAAACTTAGATTAAGTCACTAGCCAAAGATGCAGAGTTGGTAACTGGTAAATCCAGGGTTCAAATTTAGTTGCCTGACTCCACAACTTGCACATTTAACCACTTCATAAGTATTTTGTTACAAAACATAGTTTTCCTCATACAAAAGTTACTTAAAGGTAGACTTTTTAATGAGGCCTAATTGAGAGTGATTTTCTGGAGGAGCAGCGTATCCTGGAAAAGGCAGTGTGATTCAGAGGTGAAAGCACTAGGTGTGAGATCCAGCTTCGGTCCCTGGCATTGCTGCTTTAGTGGCAAGGAGCTGGCAAGTCATTTAATCTCACTGTGTCTGGATTTCCTCATCTACAAAACAGGAATGATAGTATCTGCCCTGCCTCCCCACAGGCCATTGTGAGGAAGTATATGTACATATAACAAATGTTCTTTTGTGCTACTCAGTTATATGAGATGATCATTAATATCACCCAAGGGGCCCCATTCGTCACAGAAACATACATCAAAAAAACATACATTCAAAACAGGAAGGTTACCGGGCTTTTATAAACTCTATGTGAAAACTCTCTGCACAGTTCTTGGCACACAGTAGGCCTTCAGTAAATGTTGATTAAACTAAAAGAAGTAAACCAACTTGATATTTATGTATGTTTTATCCATTTGTATTTTATTTTTCATTAATTCATGTTTTTTACAACAGTTTATCGAATAGCTATTATATACCAGATTAGAAATGTGGACTACAAAGACTGAAAGACCATCCATTGCCCTGAAGAATTTCACATCAATTTCAGTTAATTTCTTCCAAAACTGTATAAGAGAAAATTGTAAAATACAGCTTCTTTTTCTAGTAATAATAACTTACATTTATTATACAGAGCTTTATAGTTCAGAAAGAACTACAGGCATACCTCAGAGATACTGCAGGTTCCACTCCAAACCAGCACAATAAAGCGAGTAGTAATCTTTTTGCAGGTGGAGGGCCTTGCTTTCAATTTGTAAAAAAACGCAACACCTGTGAAACGCAATAAAGCCAATAAAACGAAGTATACCTGTGTGTGGTAGCTTTTGTTTCTCAAATCAATTGCCTTTAAGTCTGTATTATCTTCTTGACACCAAATTCAATGCCAAGTACTGCTAAGTCTTTAAAGTGAAAGTTTCTCAATGTCAGAGGTGACTATATAAATAAGATTTTGTAGAAAATACATTTTAAATAGCACTGGAAAGGTGTGATCTAGTAGCATGATTTTTTTCCCTTACAGGCAATTTTCTGTTGAATATCTGAACTAGGATTCAGTGTTCTCATACAATAAAAGAGATAGTAGTGAAGGTGTCCTTCCTTTGTTGACTTTTAAAAATTAATCAAAATTGATGTATTCGGATTCCTGAGTCACATACAATGTCAAATAATTGTTAGCCATTTTATGTAAAATTCAACAACTAGTATAGGTGATTTTTACAGGGAAACAATGATATAATGACAACTTAATGAACTGAAATTTTGCAACAGAATATCTACTAAGAACCCTTTGCAAAATTGCCTTATCCTTTGTATTCTAACCACTCCCTCTCCATCGCCACCACCCAACACACACACACACACACACACACACACACACACACATTTACACACGCATACACACTCCCTCACCTACACCAGATCAGTTTCCGGGCTATTATTCATAAAACCCTATTAAAATTTCACAACACATGGTCGCAGTTACTAGGTTTTGTCCCCCCTCCCCACATCCACGGACTCAATGTGTCTTTACATATACATATTCTCTTAAAATCTGGAATTCATAAAATGATTCTCATGCATCTATTCTGAAAACATCTAATGTAAAATGTAAACGTCTGCCCTTCTGCTTACTGATAACCATGAATAAAAGCCGTACCCCACCCATCGTATCTATAGGGTTAGGCGGTGCAATCGCACCACTACAGAGCCCTGCAAAAAAGGACGGTTATAGAACCAAGAAAACCATCGCCAGAACCCCCGGGAAAA
>NW_011888858.1:2618934-2630303 GCF_000151845.1 Pteropus vampyrus
CTGCCCCGCCCGGCTCGCGCCTGGACCTCCCCGCGCCGCTGCGGGCCACCGGATGCCCCGAGTCCCTCTTAGGCCCTCTGGGAATGGCGCGCGCCAGACGGCTCCTCTCCCAGGGAGTGCCCAGAAACCGGGAGCCAGCCGCAGGGAAGGGCCCAGGATTGATCACTGCCTCCCCACCAGTGTAAGGGTATCGCCCGAGGTATGGCTAAACGCGTGGGGTCTGAAGTTACTGCGATGGGTTCACAGGGAGGCGCGCATGGGGCAAGAACTCACGCGCATCAGTCACCACTCCATGGGATGCAAATCCGGTCCTTGGTACCTGGAGGAGCTGGAGACTAACGGGAGCCACCTGGACTCCAGAGGGCGTTTCGTCCTGCAGAACCCCTGCAGTGAGAAATGGCATTGGAACTCCTGAAAGTTGAACAAATTGAAAGATGCACAGAAATAGAAAAGCTCGAAATCGCTTTTCTGAGTCGCTGTACATCAAAACAGAGTGACAATGACATTGGGCATTATTGTCTTCAGCCATAATGAAAGTAAATATTGACTTATATGTTTTAAGGAAAATATTTATCTTTTCCTTTTGTGCCCTAACTGGAAACATGGAGACTTTTTCTCCATACTTTTCGCTATGACTATTTCAATGAAACTCTTGGAAATCGGTTTCTGGTGATCTTTTCCTTCATTATTCATGCAAAAATGCTAAAAATAATTTAGTATCGTTATTAATCAGGAAATTAAAAACAAGGCCAAAAAAAATCCTCAGTGACAAAGGATGCAAAAGTAACTACTAGATACTCAGTCTTGAGCCTGATGTCTCAATGCAACTTTGATACTAGGAGAATCTTAGTTCTTGTTACCTTTTCCAACTGGGTTTTTGTAGATAAACATTTTAATTAATACCATCATAAAATATGGTTGTGTATTGTTGTGAATATAGATGTCATTCAGTTATTTAATGTTTATATATCCTAAAGTGTGTCTGCTTTATTCCAAATAAGAATGATGAGTTTTATAAAGGGTTGAGCAAGTTCCCTTTGATTTAATACAGTAGCACTAGAAGTTTCCCAAAGTCGAAAGTTAAATCTGATAGGGAATGCGGTAAGCAGTAATGTAATGGCTATGTGTAGAGCCAGAGAGAAGATATAGATAAAGCAGGGAGGTTGTTTCATAAACTATATAAATGTCTAACCAATGTACTGTATACTTGAAACTAATAAGAAAACAAAATGCTTTTTAAAAATTTAAATTTGTGTAGAACATATAACTGGGGTCTTTTATTTGATATCTTATAGTCTTGTCAACTACATGAAAACACCAAAAATTCAAATGTACATAAGTCAGGTACAGGTCTACTCTCCTTTAATTCTTCAGGGCAAGGTATTTCAAATAATATAACTTTAAAATACTGAAAGTTCTAGGGAACTTATGCTCATATTGGAGCTTTCTAACTAGACTGTCTTATGGGCGTCAGAAATCAGAACACCACTTTAGACAGGTATGGCTTTTCCCCTCACTTTTCAAACACATTGGTTCATAGTTACTACATGCAGGGCACATCAAACCAGGTAGCAGTCTACTATACCACTTTTGAAATAGCCTGTTAGTTAAGACAGATTTTCAGAGCCCATAATACAATACCAACGAAAGGAGAGCATTAGAAATTTTTAAAAAATATTTAACCATTTAACTGCTGCTTGGGGTTACAGAAAGGATGTGAAAAAGATTAGTCAAACCAGTAGTTCTCAATTGTGGGTAATTTTGTCTTCTAGAAGATGTTCGGCAGTATCTGGAGACATTTTTGGTTGTCACCACTGTTTGGCAGGTGCTACTACTGGCATCTAGTGGGTAAAGGCCAGAGGTGCTACTAAACATTCTACAATGCACACGTCAGCCTTCACAACCAAGAATTACCTAGCCCAAATGTCAATAGTGCCAAGGTTGAGAAACCCTAAGTTACACCACAGATTTCTAAAGCCTCTTGATTCTATTCCCGCCCCGCCTAACCCCTCTGCCCCCACGTCTGCTTATCATCCTTTTCCCTGTGTATTCACATTGCATTTTCTTAGTGCTTGGGAAAGGCGTACAATAGTAAAATCCCTTACTGGGAGGGGAGACTAAGGAACTGAGTGGAACAAAAAGTAATTGTATAAATAAAAGTCATATAAATAATAAAGAGAAAAAGATAGGAAAAAGCTAAAATAATAGAAATATTATGATATAGGAAGTACATTAATTGTCCTTTGCAACTTCTTCAGAACCTGTTGTGTCTTCCCAACAGCCTTGACCTCCAAAGTGAGAAAAATGAAATGTACCATCATTTTGAAAATTTCCATTAATCAGACATAAAGTCAGTAATTCCTTCTTGGCCACTCCATGGGATGGGCTGTTGTGACTATTCAGAGTTCAAGATGAACGAGGTGGGTTTATTTAAGTGGCTCAGAGGGCAAGCCATAGCTCCTGGGATGGAGTGAGAATCTGTACTACCTATCCAAGTACAGACTTTCTGTCCCTAAGCATGGGTCTATGGATAATTCATTTAACTTCAAACATTTCTTTAAATCTGTAAAATAGGGATAACTGTTACTATCTCAAATATCGTACCTCTAAATTACAAAGTTATGATGGTATCTAAAGATAATGGGAAAGTACATCAGGCAAATACAATAAGAATGTATACGAAGACAACTGGAAATCTATATGCAAAAGAATGAAGCTGGAAAAAAAAGAATGAAGCTGGACCACTATCTTACATATACAAACAATTCAAAATGGACCATAGACCTAAAGGTAAGAAGAGCTAAAACTATAAAACTTTTAGAAGAAAACAAGAATAAATCTTGACATCTTTGGGTTAGACAATGGCTTCTTACATATGACACCAAAAGCACAAGCAACAAAAGAAAAAATAAAATTAGACTGTATCAAATTTTAAAACTTTTGTGCCACAAATGCAACCATCAAGAGAATGAAAATATGACCCACAGAATGGAAAAATGTTCTTGCAATTTATATATCTGATAAGGGACTTTTAAACTGAATATATAAAAACTTGTACAACTCAATAGTTTAAAAGACAACTATCCCAATTTTAAAATGGGCAAAGGCTGTTGATAGACATTTCTCTGATTAATATATACAAATGGCCAATAATCAAATGAAAAGATACTCAACACCATTAACCAGGGAAATGCAAATCAAAGCCAGAATGAAATACCACTTTATGCCCACTAAAATAGCTATAATAAAAAATATAATAACATGTTCGTAAGGATGTAGAAAGAATAGAAACCTCATACATTGTTGGTGGTTATGTAAAATGATGCAGCCACTTTGAGAAACAGTTGGCACTGCCTAAAAATGTCATGTATGACCCAGAAATTCCATTCCTAGGTATATACCCAAGAGAAATGAAAACATATCCACACAAAACATGGATATGAATATTTATAGTAGCATTATCATGGCCAAAAGTAGAAACAATCCAAATGTCCACCTACTGATGAATGGATTAAACAAAATAAGGTATGATCTATGTAATGGACTATTATTCAGCAATAAAAAGGAATGAAATACTGATACGTGCTCTCACATGAATCAACCCTGGAAACATTATGTTAAGTGAAAGAAGCCAGACACAAAAGACCACATAGTGTATAATTTCATTTATATCAAATATCCAGACAGGCAAATCTGTAGAGACAGTAATAGTTTCACGGTTGGGAGGAGGATAGTTGGGGGTAAATATAGAGCAATTCTTAAGGGATATGAGGTTTCTTTTTTGGCATGATGATAATGTTCTAAAACTGATTTTTGTAATGGTTGCACAACTCTATATACTGAATATACTAAAAATCATTGACTCATACAATTTAAATGGATGAATTGTATTGAAATATATGTTATATCTCAATAAAGCTATTTTTAAAAGAGAAGAAAGTCTAAGTAGTAATATTCATATCTGATAAAAGAGATTTCAAGGTAAAAAGTATCAAATGCTAAAAGGCATAAGTCAACAAAAATATATGTCTTGAAACTTTATGTATCTAACAATAGAATTTTTGAATTATTTAAGCCAAAGAGTGAAATAGTTAAAAATCTGCTTTTATAGTGGGAGACTTTTTGACTTTTCTTAGAAATTGACATATCACATAGACAAAAATAACTAAATAGAGAATTAACAAACTTGATTTAAAAGATATCAAGATATGTGCACTCAACAAACAGAAAATATGCATTCAAAAAACAAAATTCATGCAGACCATATTCTTTGATCAAAATTCAATAAATTATAAACGTGCAACAAAATCCTGTGTGAACATTTTTCTTTTAAATAACTCGTGTTAAAAATAGGGTGACCATACTTTCTGGTTCACCCAGAACAGTCCTGACTCACACTGATTATGCTGACATAATATATATATTTCATTCACAGAAGTGTCTCAATTTGGATGATAAATTATACAGTGACCCCGTTTAAAGAATAATCCACAACTGAAACTGGAATCTATTTAGAAAGCAGTGACAAAAAGTAATAACAAAAAACCTGTGGGGATATAACCCAAGGTTTTCAGAGGAAATTTTGTAGCCTTTGATGCATACATTAGAAAATAAAAAAGATTCAAAATTAAGTATATAACTCAAGAATGAAAACAAATAAAAACAAAAAAGGGAGGAATGAAAGCAGAAGTTAATGAAATAGAGAACAAATCAAATAGCAGATTTGATCAACAAAATAAAAAGTTGATTCTTGGGGTGGAGGGGAAGGCCAAACTCTAGTAAATCAGTGGAGATAAAAAAATAATAATAATAAACATTTCACAAGAAAAGAGAATTAATTGAGGTATGGATTTTTAAAAATCTAGATAAAATAAATTTTCCAAAAAAACCAAATTACCAAAAATGACTTAAGAAGGGGTTGGGGGATTTGAATAGATCAATATTTGTAGAAGAAATTGAAAAGTTGGTCAAATGTTTTCCTCTAAAAAGACACCTACCCAGGTCATTTCATGAGTCAGCTCTAACAAAGGAGCCAACCTTTCCCATATAAGGCAAATGGTTTCAAAGCACGGGAAAAGAGAAATTTCACAACTCATTTTACGAAGCTAGGATACTATGATATCAAAGCTAGACAATGCTGCATTCACACAAAAGATGACTATAGCCCAGTCCCACCTATGAGCACAGATTTAAAAATCTAAATACTAGAAAATCAAAACCAATGCATTAAAAATAATATTACAGTTCTGGAAATGGTGATAGTTGCACAACAATGTGAATGTACTTAATGCCACTGAATTGTACACTTAAAAATTGTTAAAATGGTACATTTTATGTATATTTTACCACAATGAAAAACATATAACATTACAAGTGTTGGGAGAGAATTCTCCACAGAGCTGTCATTTCTGCATGTCTTTTTAGCGGAGGCACTGACAGTTTTTGTTCTTGACTATCTTTTATAGGATGTTTGGAGATAGAAATAGTGTCACCCCAGAGCAGAAGACAGATTTGTTTACTGTCCAATAGAAAAAAAAAATAACATCTCCCTCCAGAGCAAAGGTTGGGGCAGGGTTGCTTGAAGCCCATTATAGAAAACCAAGGTATCTTAAATTCTGGTTCCTCAGCTGTGACATAAACCTACTACATTTGCGGCACCCCTCTAGGCCTACCTGTGTTGTCTCTATGAGATTTGGTGCAAAGCTCATGCTGCAGTAATAAAATCTTTGTCTCTGACCCAGAAGTCTCTTGTCTTCTGCTGGCACTCATGAACCTATGGCAGGATATCTCACTAGGTTGGGAGTAGGGTAAAATCTCAGACTGCTCACAGTTCTTCACAGTTTGGGCAACAAGGATAGGCTGCTGACAGACATGGCTATCTGGAAAAGAAAGAATGAAATATTAGGGGATGTGAGAAGAAGGTGTGGAAACTGGTAGTGAACGCTCTCTCTTAAGTGTGGGTGAAGGGAAGGAAATAGGGGTCCCTGACTGTCTTTCCTGTTAATGAGCAATGAGAGGTAGAATTGAAACAAGCTGTTTGAATAGTTTTCTCAGATGGGATAAGAAAAGAATGTCATGACAATGGGGCAGCAAGTTCTGGGAGCCCAGTCAAAAGACAATATGACTATGACTGTTGTGTCAAGAAGTCTTCAAAGCTAAAATAAATGGTGTCAGCAGTAAAGAAACAGAATATTGATTTCATTTAGTTGAGTAAATGCAAAGCTTTGCTAACTGGGGAGGAGCTGCTCTCTCCTTCTATGACCTCTGATCTTTCCCTCCTCCTCTTTCCTGACCTCAGGAAAATACTGCTACTTTAAGAAACCAAATGATTGGGTCAAGGTCTTCTTGTTGCCCAAGGAGACTGGCAGCCACACAGACTTTGCACAAACATCCTGGAGAACTTCGGGTAGGGAAGGGACTCAAATTTCTATGGCTCCCTTAGATTTAGGCACCCAATCACCATCCCACCTGACCTGATAGTGTTCAGATTTAACTGATTTGGGGAAGGTTCTGAATGGGGGAAGAGAATTTCATATGACATTATGGGTAGGACCTTTTGGACTAATCCAATGTACCGTCCTACTTCTGAAAGAATAGTAGGAATTGCAGTGTTATATGCTAATACTTCCCTCCCATAACTGTCAGAGGTGATTATCTCAGCCAGGGAAGAGCTGAAAGTAGACACATGCTAAGTGGGACAGACTCCCTGCCATTCGCTACAAGTGGGTGAGCCAGGATTTAGCATGTGTGCCTCGATTCTCTGACTTCAAAGTTTTCACCCTGTAGATGATGTCCTATTGGTGGCAAGTCAGAAACCTCTGTCTCAAGGCCCCTATCACACTTACAGCAGCAGGCGTGGCCTGCTTGCCAAGTTTCTTTGAACTATGTGGGCAGAATCACAGCAATCAATTCCTATGGCACTCTAGGAAAAAGTCCTGTATCTTGGGCCCCTACCACCAAAAAGAAGGTTCAGCTTCTTGTTGGACTTTTGGGGGAACTGGAGACAGTAGGCACCTTTCTTGGGCAAACTATTTGGTCCTTGATTTCAGCTAATCCGCAAACCAGCATTCTTTGAGCAGGGCCCAAAACAATAGCAATGAATGCTCTCTTTGTCCTCCTCTACAAAGAGCCTACATTGCAGCCTGGCAAAAAAAAAAAAAAATCATATGGTCTGCCAGAGTCAAGACACTGCAGTGGCTGGCAATTCGACTGCCTGCTGTATCTGTCATCCTTGTCCACATGCTATGAAGACCGAAAAACTCATGTGGACGTGGCTGCTCTTGAATCACTTTGCTATGTCAGTGCTGTCACTGGCAGCTTTGCAACATGGACTCTGCCTTGCACATATACAAACACACAGACCAGCACAACCTTTTAAAAATCTGATTGATTCAAATTCATATGCTTCTAACTGTTGAGCAGGCTTGGGCTATGCCATGTATGGCTAGCAAGGCTGTAACTATTCGGTGACATGGCCCAAATTTCTTAACCAAACCTGATGATCCAAATCAAGTTTAGTAGCAAGCCTCAAACTGTGGCCCCTCGGTCTCTCCGTTTGTATGTGAGGGAGAGATGGCCATGGACTATCTCTGCATTGTGGACAAGGGTTCCTTTTTGCTCATCTATTATCTCACTGGCAATGATACCACAAATTAGCAGGTCAGTCTAAATTGCATGAATCATAATGGATAACAGATTGGCTTTAGACTACATCCTGGATGTCTAAAATAATATCCAGCACTCCCATGATGGTTACTCACAGTTGGCTGTGTCTGAGAACCTGGCAGCGATGACTGAGGTCAGCATTGCTGATAAACTTCTTCCTGCTGCTTGGAATCCTATTGATATCAGCATTAATGCTATTATGAGACAAATTGAACAGGTTTGGTCCCAGCCTCAGTCAGTCAGATTAAGCAAGGTGGCCAATGGAGAGGCCCACTTATATGAAAACTCAAGTTTGGCTAAGAATCTATAGGGTCAAGGGATGCATTATCCTTGGGAGAGGCAATTTGCTATGAACCCTAAGCATCCCTCTACATTCTTGTTTTGGATTTGCCAAGAATGCAATGTCCTGATCCATCTTTACTAAAGACATTTCTCAGCATTGTATTTGCAGTGAGTAACCTTGAGAGATGTCTTTATGATGGCTATATCATCTTGTTCTATTATTCTTTGTCTTGTTCACTAGTATATACCTTTTTTTTCCTGTTGCCCTAAAATATTATCTTGTTAGATAATAAGATTAGTACTCTAGCTTTTTGGTTCCCATTTGCCTGGTGCATCTTTTCCTGTCCTTTTATTTCCATTCTGTGCCTTTAAACAAATTTATTGGGGTGACATTGGTTAATAAAATCATAGGTTTCAAGTGTACAATTTGCTAATACATCATGTGAATATTGCATTGTGTGTTCACCTCTCAAAGTTAAATTTCCTTCTGTCACCATATATTTGAACCCTTTTGCCCTTATCCTCCCCTCCCCACCACCCCCCCGCTAACAACCAAAGAGTTGTTCACCACGCGCTGCCGTCTTGTTTTGTTGCTTTCAGTTTTATATCCCACATAGGAGTGAAATGATGTGGTTCTCAATTTTTTCTGACTTATTTTGCTTAGCATGATTATTTCGAGATCTAGCCATGTTGTCACAAATGGCAGTATTTCATCATATGGCTGAGTAACATTCCATTGTATATATGTACCACATCTTCTTTATCCAATCATCTATCACAGAGCACTTCAGTTGTTTCCATGTCTTGGCCACCACGAATAATGCTATTTAAGTACATTTTCTTGTATTTGACATATTGTTTAAAAATCCAATCTGACTCTTGTTTAATTGATGTTTTATTCATTTATATATTTATTGTGGTTACCCTTAAAGATTTATTTCTGCCATCTTGTTTCATATCTTCCATCTACTGTATTTTAATTTTTTTCACTTTCCCTGCTTTCCATTAGAAAGATCAAGTTTTCTTCTGTTGGTTTAAATGTTAAGTAACCTTAAAAATTTACTAAAAGTGACAGCACCATTACTAGTTATATGTCCGTGGACATGCCTTGCCTGTGCCCTCATCTGTAAAATGAGAATAAATGAGAATATGGTTGTTGTGGGAATTAAATGAGTTAATATATGTGAGGTTCTTAGAATAGTGCCTGGTAAGAATAAAGTTCTATATTATATCATTATGATAGTTGCTCTTAAGATTCATATTTGTGTTCTTTCTCCTTGCTTTTTGTATCAAAATTGGCATCTTTTCCCAACAAGGCAAGTATATTACCTCTTCTCATGTTCCTTTGTTCTTTTTCTTCTCTTCCCCACCATCCAGCATGCTGGTATTAATCCAGATTCAAGAAATTTTGGTCTAAATTTTTATGAATATACTTTCTCTTTTTCTTTTTTTGTCTTTCCATCTCTTTTTATTAGTATAACAGACTTTACCAAGCTATCTGATTATCTTTAATTCACACATCTTTTGCAGCATCTTTTATACTTCTTGATTACTTCCTCCTCGTGTTTTCAGTATGGATCTTCACTTACCAAATCTTGAGACTTTGTACACCTAAGATCATTTTTATTATTTCTTCAATATGAATGACAGTATAGATAAATAACTATAATAGGTTCAAAATTATTTTCTTTCAAATTCTAAAAATTATTAGGTTGCTCTCATTTCCAGTGTGGCTATTGAGAAGTTTAATGTTGTCTTAGTCAGTTTGGACTGCTATAACTATTTACTATAGATTTGAGAGCTTATAAGCAAAAGAAATTTATTTCTCACAATTCTGGAGCCTGGCAGCCCAAGATGAAGGTGCCAGCATGCTCAGGTTCTGGTGAGAGCCCTGTACTGCATCACAGATTGCTTGTTTCTCATTGTATCCTCACATGGCAGAGAGAGTGAGAGCTTTTTGGGGCACCTTTTATAAGGACACTATTCTCAGTTATGAGGTCTCCATTCTTATGACCTCAATACAGCACAAAAGCCCCACCTCCTAACATATTCACATTGGGGAGTAGGGTTTCCACAAAGAAATTGGAGGAGCAGGGCAAACATTCAGTCCACAACAGATGTAAATCTGCCTTTGTTCCTTTTTGGTGATCTGTTCTCTCTCTGAAGCTTTTATAATTTCTGTCCTTGTCTTTGATATTGTGTCTAAATGTGGGTTTTTCCTTCTCTCCCACTTGGCTTTCTCTGAGCCCTTTTAATAAAGATTGTAGGC
The DNA here is from genome assembly GCF_000151845.1 of Pteropus vampyrus. Taxonomy (NCBI): domain Eukaryota; kingdom Metazoa; phylum Chordata; class Mammalia; order Chiroptera; family Pteropodidae; genus Pteropus; species Pteropus vampyrus. The sequence goes on from NW_011888858.1 coordinate 2,629,151, forward strand.
TATATCCTTCTTTGATTTTGGGACATTTACCTCCATTATTTCTTAAAATATTTTCTACATTCATTTCTAATTTCTCTTTTAAGGTTCATTATTATCGGGATGTTGGCATTCTTGCTCATATCCTCCACAATGAGTATTTTTTTTCTTTTATACTTTTAATCTCTTTTTGCAATGCCTTCTGGAAGAAGTCCTCCATTTATCTTCAAGTGCACTAATTTATTTTAAAGCTTTATCTGTACTCAACTATTCCCCAAAGGAAAGTAGGAGCAGTATCAAATAAGGACATTAACAAGAAAGCACTAAGTAGAAATATTAAGTGTGAAAAATAGTGGAAATAAAGTATACTTGATGGGGTTGTTTATGCCTTGTCAAGAATGGTTTGACTGGAATGATGGGAATAAAGCATGACTGGAGTAGTTCAAGGAAAGCTGGGTGTAAAGAGGGGATGAAGTGAGTATAAACTCTTTTCAAGGAATTTTTGCTATAAAGAGTGCAAAAAATGGAACTGTAGGGTTTGGGAGGGTTTTAAAATGAGAGATTAAAAATGGGAGGTATACTAAAAAGGTTCTGCTCAGCAAAAGAAATCCTTAACAAGGTAAAAAGACAACCATCTCAATGGGAAAATATATTTGCAAGCAATGCCTCCAATAAGGGCCTAATATCCAAAATATACAAAGAACTCATATGACTCAGTAACAACAAAAAAACATACAATCCAGTCAAAAAATGGGCAGAGGACCCGAAGAGACACTTCTCCCTAGAGGACATACAAATGGCCTACAAACATATGAAAAGACGCTCAACATTGCTATTAGGGAAATGCAAATCAAAACCACCATGACATACCATCGCACACCTGTTAGAATAGCTATAATCAACAGGACAAGTAATAACAAATGTTGGAGAGGATGCAGAGAAAAAGGAACCCTCACACACTGCTGGTGGGACTGCAAATTGGTACAGCCACTATGGAAAACAGTGTGGAGGTTCCTCAAAAAGCTAAGAATTGATCTGTCATATGATGTAGCAATCCCACTACTGGGTATGTACCCCAAAGACTTGAAAACTCATATCCAAAAAGATATTTGCACACCAATGTTCATAGCAGCATTATTCACAGTGGCCAGGACATGGAAGCAACTGAAGTGTCCTA